>NC_040907.2:173791406-173833906 GCF_004126475.2 Phyllostomus discolor | reverse complement strand
CCCCGGCCGGCCGGCCGGGCCCACGGCTCCCCGGGAGGAGGAGGCGGGTGGAGATGGCCGCTCCCCGCTCTGGCAGGCAAATCACATTCTGCGGACTCGGACGCCTTAAATCAATTAATTACACAGTTTAGCTCAGTTATCTTTCACAAGCATTAACCACTCCTGAACAGCGCAGAGACCCTCCGAGTCACCAAGAGGGAAGGTGAGGGCATTCTGCCTTAGGAAACCCTTTTATTGTGAAGGTTTCACTCACCTTAGCTGTTTCCTTCCTCGTAAAACAAGGCTAGAGAAACTGTCTTTTATGGCCCCGCAAATATAATTATACTGCAGCGCATTTAAAAGAATGTGACGACTTCTGGGGTGGAGGAGAAGCCCGGCACCGTGGAGCGGGGGCTCGGGGTCAGGGCAGAGCTACCGTGGTGGGCAGCCTGTGCGTGGACGGCGGTGACCTGCGGGGAGCCGGAGCAGGGGGCACGTGTGTGTCCACACCACGCACGCAGCCCCACATGCATGCTTGTGTGCATGTACACACACACACACACACACACACACTCGTCACGTTTTATGGCATTGCTGAAAAGGACGGGGTATCGCTTTCCTCGTGGAATAATGTTTTCTGGGAAAACACCAAAGCAGATGGTCTTCATTAGGAACACCCATTGTCCGCACGGCCCGACTGCGAACAGATAAATCTCCCCCGTTTCACCCGTGCATTCCAAGGGCTGTGAATGATTACAGGATGTCGGCGTGGCCGCCAAACCAAAACCACACTTCGGCGGTCGCCCTCCCGTGCCGTCCCATCCTGGGGTGTCACCTGAGCCCCACGGTCACGCCCGGGGAGCCACGTGCTCTTACCTCCACCGCCGCCTGGCCGGGTGGACCTGGGCCCAGGGTCCAACGGTGGCCACTGGGCAGGCGCGCCGCGGGCGCTGGGACGTCCGGGCAGGCCGGTCTCTCACACCCCATGAGGCGCCCAGGGAGCGTGCGCGTGTGGTGGGGCGGTTCCAGATGGCAGGGTCTCCGGCGGCCCGCGCGGGCGCGGGCATCCCCGTGGCGGCCGGCCCCCTCCCCGGCAAGCCTGGCACCGGGCTGTGCAGTTCGGGGGACTTGTCATTCCAAGTCTGTCCCACTTTCCTGTCTGGAAGCCAGACATCTGTTTACCCCATTTTCCTTCGTACGGAGTTTGGAATGACTCGAGCTGGGGAGGGGGAGCGGAGTTTTGTCATATTTAGCAGCTGTTACAAAATATCAACCCTGTGGGCGCTGAGCATACTTTTCAGCTGACCTCAGGTTTTACACGGCACCGACGCGGGACGGCAGAGAAATATTGTTTGCTTAACCTCGCATTGTCTGCGATCTCACGCGCCTCCCCGCGCCCGAACCCCAGCCACCTCCGCGCCGCGCCCCCGCGCCCCCCGAGCCCGCCTCCTCCGTGTGCAACTCCGGAGTCTGCACCTCCGAGTGCCTGCAGAACGGTAGCTGAAGACCGACGGGAGATTTTCTTTCTTTCTCTCTTCCCCCCCTCCTTTTTTTTTTTTTTAGTCAACAGTGTTTCCTTTCACTTCCTGTCACAAAGGTCAAAGAGAGCGACCTTTGCTGGCAGTCTTCCCCGCTGAATTATTCATAGCATTGACTTTTTGTCAGCACACACAGTTGTGCTCTGGGACGTTTTATTCATTTACCTCATTTAAAGCGCCTTTCTGCACCTGTTCAAGTATTAATATCCTGTAATTTGGGCCTAATGCCGATTTTGCTGAACACTCATTATATTTTTTATTAGCTATATTTCCAAACGATTATGTATGATTATGACCGAGCCTTACAAACAGCACTGGGTTATTCCCCAGCCCTTACATCTTCTTGTCAGGTTGTTTTCAGAAGCAGGGGAGGATAAACATTTGACCAGTCCCCCTGTTTTTATTCCACTCCATCTCCGAGCACGGAACCTAAAGCTCCCTCCCTCATGGCTTTGCACGGGCGTGATTAAATCCAACTCCGAGGGAGCTGTACAAATGCCAGCATTTATAAGGTCAACGCTTTTGTTAAAAATGCTATGTAAATGAGGATCTGCAAAAAGGGACATTAAATAAAATTAAATTCATTGTCTTCTGTAATGTCATTTACATTTTGGCTAAGCCCCGGGTCTGTCAAGGAGGATTTTAAAAATATTTTTAATTACACACCATTTAGCGATCCAAGGCTTCCTTTTCAGCAGCGTTTGGAGGACCTGCAACCCGGAGACTGTTTATTAACTTCTTCAACGGCAGCTTGTCACTGCCTCTGTGTAGCGCAGTGGGGACAGTGGAGAGTTCGGGGTTCATTTTCCCTCCTCGGTTTCCTTAAAGGTGTGACTCGAATGACCCTCCGGTGGGCCTCGGCATCCCGGCGTCCCCCGCTCGGTGCCGGTGCTGTGTGGGAGGCGCTCCTTGGGCCGGGTTTTGTGTCCAGGCACCGGGACTGCCGTGAAGGGAGAACGCTGGCCGGAGAGCCGGCCATCTGAAAGCGCACTTTGGATGAATGGACCAGCCTGCAAAGAATCTGATTTTGCCTGGCACCGGCCCCGCTGGCGCCGCGCTCAGGTGTGAATGGCTGTTTTATTCCCTGGCAACGCCAGTGCGGAGAGGCAAAAAGTTCACCGCGCTCATTCATCCTCTGGCCGTTTTTTTCATAAACTTCTGAAAATAAACAGAAAAGGAAGAGCCGCATTATTGAGCCACAATGCCCAGCTTTCATTTAAATAGGGAGACACCGGGAGGGGCCCCCCCCAAGCCTCTCCTCCCGATGGCCCCGGGGACGGAGTCCGCAGTCCCCCCACACTGAGCCTGCGAGCTGACCGCCCCGGGTGCCACAGGGAGTGGGACCAGGGCCAGGGCCACGGCCAGGGCCACGGCCAGGCCCGGAGCCCGCACCTCCGCTGCAGGCCCACAGAGATTTACGGCAGCCTGGCCTGGGGAAGGGCTCCGCGGCCAGGCCCGGGCAAAGCTGGGTTTCACACAAGCCACACGGCCGTCATGACTTCCGCAGCCCGGTGCGGCCCTCCGGCTCCCGCCCGCCCGTGCGCGGGGGGAGCCTCCTCCGAGCCGCTGTGCACGCAGCAGCCGCGTGTGGACGGGCAGGGGCGGGGGCGGGGGAGGGCCGGCCGCCGGGCTGTCAGAAGCTATAGTCCGGGAGGGATGTTGACGCAAGCCATCTCGAGCCTCTGCGGCAGCCTTATCAGGTGAAGAGCCACGCTGTTGCCAGTGCCCGTAATTGTGTTAGGAAGGCTGGGATGAATTGGATTACCTTATGGAAAGCCGCCCGAGCGCGGGGTTCTGGTACGCATGCTTACAGGAAGCGGATAATTACTCGCTGTGCACCAGGAGGTAATTGGCTGGCCGGGCCTCCTCTGCCTCCCAGGAAGGGGCCACGCGGGCCCGGGCGGAGCGCGCGGGACCCACGCCCGGGGACTGGGGTCCTCGCGGCCCCGCGGTGGCCCGCCCCCGACGCTGTGATTTTTTGGTGACTTTTCAAAGATGGTGAATAATTTATCAGAATTCAAACTAACAGTGGCAACAGGAGGCCCGTTGGAGGAGATAAAAATTCCGGGCCCTAATGATGGAAATGGTCGTCGCAGACAGGAAGTGATTGACAAGTCGGGGTACAGGAAGTGAAAACTCGCGGAGCTTAACCTGCACTTGGCAAGGCTTCCAGGGCTCACACTCGGGGAAAATGAAAACCATTCAGTCCTCCGGCTCGCGGAACACAAGCCCCTCTGTTTGTTTACCTTCCCAGCAAATCTCCCCAAAACGTTTGTGGTCGAAACTCCGTAGAATGAGACCTTATGCTGGCATTATTAATGCTTTAAAGTAAAAATATGGCTGTAATTTAGAAAAATAAGCAGAGGAATTCTGTGTGTCAAGGGCTTTCTGGTGATATTTTATAAGCTCCTTGGACTTTGGGGTAGCCAGGGTTCATGAAACTGTGCAGAAAACGGTTTTGAAAACTGTTTATTCAGAAAACAGCCAGGCACATCTGTCAGCATAATAAAGGCTATCAATTGGCGAACAATTTGATGAAGAGCATGGTGGGGGGGGCCGGAGTAGGCTAGCTCCGTTTCGGTTGTTTTCGAATCACTCGGTTCCCTTTCCCTTCGCAAACAAAACAAATGAAACGTGTCCCCGTGCAGCTCTCCCGCTGGAAGCCGCTCAGCGAGAAAAGGCCAGCACGCCGGCCGGCCGGCCGGCCAGGGAGCAGCAGCATCTGCGCGCAGCAGCGAGGGGCCGCGCCTGCCCAGGCGCTCCCGAGGAAATGAGTTTAACATGTGCGCAGAGCAGGGGCTCCCGCCCGCGCCGTGCTGGGACGCAGAGCCCGGCCCGCAGCGGAAGGAGTCGGCTCCAGCCTGTCTCTGCTGGGTGTGCGGGGAGCGCACATCTGGGGAGGAGGCTCCAGCGCCCCCCCACGCATACCCCCACGCCCCCTCCTCCCAGTGCCTATCCCCCCCCCACCTTCCCAGCCCCAGCAGAGAGCAGTGGGAGGCAGGATGACTCGCAGGTCAACCAGACAGACTTCGGGTTGTGTTGAAGTCCCTGCAAACGTTCGCCCCCGCGGTGACAAATTCCCACGGGGGGGGTGGGGGTGGGGAAGGCCATCCTTGACCACAGGGGCCCACCCCGCAGGGAAAGCCTGCAACAGGGGTCCCCACAAAACTGCACATGCCCCCTCAATCCCTGCTGTGCATGTCCACCGAAAGGGAAAGCTTTCACCCAAATGGCCAGTGTGGACGCTACCGAGTCCCTGAGAAACGGGTCTGAAACCTGCACCTGGTCTGCGGCCACCTGGGGGTGACCTGTGCCGCCGCCAAGGGCAGCGCACCTTCCAGAATTGTGCTCCTGGGAGTGGGGCAGCCAGTCCTCCCAGCCCTGCCCAGGAGGCCCAGTGGGGGAGGGGCCCCTTTCATGTTAAACAGCACCCAGCAAAGCCAGCTTGGCACTGGGGAGGGGCCAGGGCTGCAACTCTGCCACCCCGTGGAGGAGGGGTTCCTCCTGGAGGGTCCCCCAAGTTTTCCGAAACCTTTGGGCTCAGGGGGTGTGGTCGGCAGGCCCCGAGATGCTGCTGTTCTGAGAGGTGCGTGCACGTGGCCTCCCGCAGCTGCCAGGGCTCAGAACCACGTCCAGCTTTCGAAGAGTGACATCCCAGCCGGCTGGGAGACGCGAATGGGGGCTGGGGAGCCGGTGGCCACAGAGCAGCGACATCAAAGCCACAGGGGGGTCAGGACACACCACCCCGACTCTGCGTTTGGTGTGGATTCCAAGGGGCCCTGACAGTGCTTTTTGCAACAGAAAGATTGCTAGGCTTTATTTTTGGGAGCAGTTTTAGGTTTACAGGAACAGGAGCAGGAAGTCCCCATATCGCACCGCCGCACTCCTTTCTGTTTTAGCAACAGCCCGCGTGAACGATACAGTGTTGCGATGCATGAACCCACATCGCTGGGCCGGGATGAACGAAGTCCCTGCTTTGCATTAGGTTCACCGTGGGTGTTGTGCATCCTTGAGTTTTGACAAATGCACGGTGACATGTACCTGCCCTTTCGCATCACGCATAGAAGCTTCGCTGCCCTAACTGTCCTCTGCGCGCTGCCCACTTAAAGGACCCCCCCCCCGCCCCCGCCGCCAACGCCGACGTCTCTACTGTCCGTGTAGCTGTGTCTTTCCCAGAGCGCCGTGAACTTGGAACTGCACAGGGTGCGGCCGTTCCAGATGGGCTCCTCTCGCCCAGCGAAGTGCGTTTAAGGCTCTCCGGTGTGTCTGGGGGCCTTTCGTAGGCCCCCCACTGACGATACTCTCTGAATTTCAGTTTTTTTTCTCCTTAAAGGTTTCTGAGCAGGGTTTTTCCTCTGTTCCGTGTGGTGGTGTTTTCATAATAAAGTGCTTTACCCCTGAGCTTATCACAGTTCACAGAGTTTTCACCCATGGATGTTGTCTGTGGTTCCTCGTGGCTTTGGGGGGTTGCCATGCCCCCCTCATCCCCCCACCCCACACCAAAGCAGCCAGCTCCTTTGCACGGCAATGGAAACGTTTGAACTGTTTACCAAGTATTTAGCTAAGCGGTGTGGCTCACACTTGCTTAATATCAGGGGTTTTTCCCAAAGAATACTTTTTTTTAGGATGTTTAAGTAGCTCAGGCTGGGAAGGAGCTTCGTTAAGTCACTGGGGGTGGGGGGTGGCAGCGAGGCCGCGCTGCGGTGTGAAGGTGAAATGAATCCTACATCGGGGATAGTGCCGGCTTTTTTTTTTTTTTTGGTTTAATAAATTAAACTACAAATTTTCCTAATTGCCAAACAAAATGTTAGGCCAGCTCCAGCCACTGCGGACAGTAAAACACGACATAAAACCTGCTGAGAGTTATATGTGGTATTTAACATGAGCCAGAGTCACGCACGGGCTTTTATGGTTGAGTATGAATTCACACCCACAGCATTTGTTTCGCATTAGGGAAGGTTTGTAAATCAGGCCCGTGTGCGGGGACGGGGTGGTCCCGGACGATTCTCCGAGTCTGTCCTCCCCGACGCCGGGCGGCCGGAGACACTGCCCAAGGGGGCTCCCTGCCCGTTCCCATCTTCTCACCCACGAAGCGGTGCGTCCTCTGACACTCAAACCCAAGATTGGGCCAGGGAGGAAGAGGGCCCCGGCTCATCCCCGCGGGCCCAGGTCAGCCGCTCGTCCCGGCCGCCGGGCAGGGGCCATCAGTTACCAAGAGTCAGGCTGCCCGTGGGTCCCTGGCCGGCGGGCGCCCCAGGGACCGGCGGGAAGGATCTGGGAGAGTGCTTTCGGGGGGGAAAAATGGCAATAACCATCATTTGTTAAATTTGACAGGCAGGTTCTAACCATAACAGCCCTTTCTCCAAAGATCATGACGTCGGACAAGTAAACCAGTTATGCAGGTTAATAAACGGCTCGATTCCCCGTCCAGAGGTGTGCCTTGGTGCCGTGCCGTTCAAAAATAGATCCTCCCCGCCCCCCCCACCAGCAGATGCCTGAGTCCCCCCACTTCTGTGGGTCCCCCCAAAATCTTCTGTGCTGCCCTCACTGCTCCCACGAAAGGCCGCGTGCCAATGGCCGTCGAAGAAAAAGCTCCGCGGTGGAGGCGAACTGGCCCCGGTCTGGGGTGGCGCGACACCTGGACACGCTCCTTCCCGGCTTTAACAGGGCTCTCGTGCGCGGCTGCAGGCACAGCGAGGGGCAGAAGCACCTTCTCCTTTAAGGAAAAAACGGTTTGCCCACTGCACGTGTCGTGGTCAGAAGCGCGTCTGCTGGGCTCGGGGTGTCTGTCATGACAAGGGGGGCCGCTGCTGATGCTTCCTGAGACCCCACGATAATTACTCCCAGCAATTACGGCGTCCAGAACCCCATGCCAGCCCCAAACACATTTGTTCCCATTTATTAGACCGCGAGCAGTAACTAATTTACATTGTTTCAGAGTTGTGCGTTATGGTAATTTACTGCGTGCGCCGGGGTCACCCAGAGTTGACCAGTCGGCAGGGCGGACCCGCACGGGGAGGGACGGAGGGCCTACCGGCCCGAGGCCCGTGGCGCGGGGGGCGCGGGGTTTGAAACCCGCCACGGCCTTTTTAATCATGCTTTGATTTATTCTCTGTTACATTACTCGCTCTGCCCCTGCTCCCTCTCTGTTTTTTAGCAAATCAGAGCCTGGAAAGGAATTCTTTCTTTTTTTTTTTCCCTGCAAGGAAATGGAAGCGATATCTTCTAACGAGTGGAAACTTTTACTAATGCCCTGAATAAAATATTTGTCAGCGGCCTCCACTAAACGTGGAAGCACTCCGCAGAGGGAACAATGCCCGAACTGTTCCCTCCCCGTCCTCGCAGGTTTCCTTATCAAGTTGAGGGAAAAGGCTTGTTTGGGCGAAAATAATGATCATAAATAGAGCTGTTCGGCGGGGCCGGGGGGGCCGCTGACAGTGTCTGCTATCAGGACCTGCAATTCCAAGGAAATATGAGTGTTCTGATCCAGGGAAGCAGTAATTATCTTTTTGTGAGGAATGTGCGTCGGGGCCGGGTGATGAATTGATCGCAGATTGGAAGCGTGGTTTCACTGTCGTGCACGGAGATAAGAGAGAGCCCCGGGACCGCTCGCCGCTCCTGCTAGTTCACAGCCAGCCAGTTTATTAGCGCAAATCCCAAATGTTTAGTAAACTCATTAGGCTCCATCTCATGCTAATTTATCATCATAGACGGAACCCTAGCCGCGGAGGCCGGAGGACCGCGCCGGGTCCACACGCCTCTCGGAGCTTTCTGATCAATCACCTTCTCCGTGCCGGCCATTTTTCTCCCGACGCCTTCCACGGGCCTTAGTGATCCACGGGATTAGGCGCGGCGATCGGTTAGGGTCCTCGGAGTTGGCTCTCCCCCTCCCCCCCACGACGCTTATCTGAAAGGTTAAGGAATCCTGTGCAGTCTGACCCGGGGGACCTCTGCTTCCCGGCCGCTTTGCCACCCCCAACCATTTCTTGCCCCTTCCTCCAACCCCCAGCCACCCCCCGCCCTGCCCCTCCCCTCCCCTCCCCGCCCTCCCCACTTTTCCCCTTTCCCTTTACAATCCAGTCCCAGAGTCAAATTCAGAGAATTTCCTTGCAAAATCAGTTTACCGAGAAATGCATCATGGTACATAAATGTCAAGTACAGTTTATTCTAAACTCCACACAGTGTTTTTCTTTTAAAAAATCAAGCTTTAAATGCCCAGTTCTCCTGACATTTTCGTACATATTCTATAGTGTTTTCGGAGAGGATAATAACCTTTGCCTGATCCTGGGCAACAGCTGCGGAGATAATGAAATTCTTATGATATTTCACCAGGTAAAATGTGAATTGCAGAAGAAAAGCTATTGAATTTTTATGGATCTTAATCGCATAAAATGAGATTCATGGGGCATATGTGTAACTGTACTCGGCGGACGGCGGGCCGCGGCGCGGAGGACCGGCCGTGCACGCGAGGGGCGCTCGGGCCCCGCGGAGGGAACGCCCCCCACGCGCCGTCCGCGGCCGGGCCCCAGCGTGATAATGAAATATGACAGAAATTTCCTCGCGCTGGATCAGTGGCAGGAGAGGCCCTGCCCGGCCCGCATCAATTCACCTGACTTATGTTCCAGGTCTTGATTTACCTGATGATTAAAAACTTCTGCAGGCTCGCTCGCCAATTGAAATCAGATCTCATCTGCAGCCCAGTGGTATTGATCCCTATTTAACATCAAGGCTCAGAATTGATTGGCATTGATTAACAATAAAAATGCTCTCCTCCTCGCCCGGCCGCCGGTCGAGGCCCCGGGTGCGGGCGCACGGAGGCGTCGCCCCGGCCGACCAATCTGAGAAGAGGAACGCGGCCCCACCCGCAAACCCACCGTAGATTTCAGCGTTTCTTGTAACTGGATGCCGGGCCGGCAGCGCCAATTGATTGTACTCTCGTTGTTTAAGATAAATATCTTTAATACAATTCTCATTTTATTTAGGATTTTACAGGAATAACTTGATTATGGGAGTAGTGGTATTTTTCTTCTTCCTGCGGTGTAAAAAAAAAAAAAAAGGATGAAGACACAAACGCTCTAACGACATCACACCGGAGATGAAATGTTCATCCGCTCAGAAGTCAGCCCAGGGCGGGAAAGCCGGGGAGAGATGTCTGGCCCTCGGAGCCTCGCGCGGGGCATCTGGCCTCACCCAGGGCTTCGCAGCCCGGGCTGGTCAGCCGGCCCAGGGGGCCGCCACGTGCTGGTGGCCGGCTTCACTCCCTCCCATCTCGGGGTCTCGGGGACGTGCGGCCCCCAGGAGCTCAGCACAGAGAAACCGCTCGAGAGGCCCAAACCCAGAAGCGTAAAAGGGGACTCGACCATCCCTCCGCCCCATCCTCTCGTTCGGGTGAAGATGGAGAGGGGTCCTCCCAGTCCTCTCCACCAGCAGCAGGGCGAGAGGAAGGCGCGCCGAGGGAAGGAAATAAGCGAGAGAAGACGTGTACTCTGGAACGTTCGATCGGCACGCCGGGGACGCGTCCTGTCCCCACGCCCGCCCGGTAACCGGCACTGGTCCTCCAGTGCCCCAGCGTGCCGCAGGCCCGGTCCAGCTGAAAGGAATTACCCAATCTCCAACATCCAGAAGTTTACAGTTATATAATGATGGAGAAAACCACAGGTCCCCAGGGACGTCAAATTTTAGAGATACTTTCAAAATGAAATTATCCAGCCGAGCCTCCGAGACAACCTCCTTGTACTTAAGACAAAAACGACAATCTGGAATTAATTTTTTTTTTGGTGATAGGGCAAATCCAATTTGCTCCCTTAACTGTTGATGAAGGAGCCGGTCCTACAAGGCTGTCCTCTCTGAGTGCCGGCTGTTTACTTGTCCGGAGGGCAGCGCGAAGGCCCTCCGCCCGGGCCGCGCGCAGGCCCTGACCGGCCGTGTTTGCGTGGAGCAGTGGCCTGGGGGGAGGTGCCCCGGCCGTGTGGCTCCCCTCATACAGGGAGGGCGGGTGAGAATGGCGGAGAGAGGTCTGTCTTCTTCGCAGCCTTTCTCTCAGAATTGGGGGGGCGGGGGTTGGGGAACGTCCATTGGAAAGCAACACCTAAGCAAACACCTTAAGTTAGGATGTGCCTTCACTTTCTCTGAGGCCCACGGGACCCATGCCAGCACATGGTCCCCGTCTCCGGAGCACCCAGGGTGCTGGCTTCCCCAGGACGGCCTGCACCCCAACACTCGGCACAGATGTGTGTCCCCCACCCCCCTTTGAAGCTGCACGGGAGGGGGGCCTGCTTGGGCCTTTCAAGACCAGTGACAAATATCTAATGCGATTTGCCCCTGATGTCGTTTAGAACTTGGCCTACACCGATGACACAGTCGGGTGCTGTCACCAGATTTACGAGCAGGCAGGTGGTATGTGGGGGAGACGAATGTTGTGGACCCGCCGTAGGAAGCTGGGGTCGCCCCTGCCCGCTGCCTGTGAGGGTCAGGCCGGCCGCAGCTCCCCGGAGCCCCGGGCCTGGGTCGGCTGCCCTGCAGGCGGGTCTCGCCCGGCGAGCACGGAGCGCCTGGCACCCCTCAGCGCAGTGCGGCGAGCGAGCCGTGGGGCCGCGGACACAGTGCCGCCGGGTTGGTCTTGTTCTCGCTGGAATTCACCGGACAGAGCGCCGAGCCCCGCCAGCGCGCACCTTTCCTGGGTTTGTGGTTTGGGGGTCGGTTCCATCGATGTTCCTTAGGTCGCTGTCCCAGGACAGAGACCCACGGGATGGGCGGAGGGAGGGTGCGGGACCACCCTGCCGCTGGTATCCCGTCGGTGTCCACAGGTATGGACCCCCCAAGTGCGACCCCCGGTTCGCCTCCCTGGGAGTTCCAAACGAAAGCCCTCAGCGAGGCCAGGGGAGCCCGGGTGCCGTCGTGGGGGTCCGGGGCCCCTCACAGCAGGAGGCGTTTTCTCTAGGCTGGAAGGGTCTGTGACCCCCCCGCCCCCCGGTGTGCCTGCCGGGTCTGTGGCCTCCTGTGTGTGGACGGGGCCTCACCGTGTCCACTCGCTGCCCGAGGGACTGTGGCTTCCACAGAGCCCCTGGTCGGCGCCTGCACCCAGGTCCTGTCCCCTCCCTCGGGCCCTTCCATGGGGCAGCCAGACCTCCCGTGGCCCTGGTGGGGCTCCTCCCAGCACGGCTGCATGCATTCGGCCCGTCCCTCCGGCCTCCCTCCGAGCAGGGTCTCGCTCATGCCTGTGCCCTCCCTCACGCCTGTGCCCTCCCTCCTGGCGTCTCCTCTACCTGGGTGCAGCCACCGCCGTCGGAGTCGCCTCCGCACCTGTCCCTCCTGGGAGCCCCCTGCCTGTCCCTGGGCCCAGGTCAAAAGCCACATCCCGGGGCCCTGTGGCCGCAGATGAGCCCCCCCACCCCCGCAGCTCTGTGGCCCCGGCACCTGGCCTCCACGTCTCAGTCTCGGCACCGCTCCCAAGGGGAGGGTTCCCCCTGTCCCCACCTCAGGAGGGCCAGCTGGGCCCCTTCTCCGGGCACCGGCTCCCCCACAGCCCGGCGAGCGGAAGTGTGCGCTGTCCCCGGTCTGTGTCCTTGGGCTCTGACACCTCCCGCTCTGGAGCCAGGGCCTGGGCACCACCCGCTGACCTGTAAGCCGATCCTCCTGCTAAGTCCTGCTAAGCCAGCCCTGCGCGCTTTCACCCGGCCGCCTGACGCCTGCCAGCCGGCTGGGCTCCCGCGTCCCAGCCCGCCTCCCGGGGCAGGGCCCTGTGCTCTCCCGACGTGGACCACGCACGTGAATGCCCGGCTGCAGGCTTCCCGGAGCAGACAGCGCTCCCTGCCGGGGGGCGAGGCGGCTCCTCATGGGGGCAACACGACCCAGGGCCCCCCAGCCTGGCCCAGCCGTCCAGGCCAGAGGAAGGAGCCCCTTCCCGGGGCGTGGGGTCCGGGTGCGGCGTGCCCTGCCTGTCCGTTGGGCCTGGGTGCCCCACGGCTCCCTGGCACCTCTCCTCCTTGGGAGGGGCCTGGAGAAGCCCCAGGGTGCCCACAGGAGGGGGGGCCAGCCCCCGTCTCTCCCCTCCCCCTGCTCCATCTTAGCATATGTGAGGAGGATTTGGGGGCAGCTCGACGTGGCACACCAGGGCCCTGCAGCTGAGGTTAGGACAGCCAGCCGCCGCCCTCGGACTGGATGCCTCCCGAGGGTGGGCTCCCCACGGCCTCTGCCTCCAGCAGCCCCGACCCTGTTATCACGGCGCCGTGACCTCTTCCGATCTGGGGACAGCGAGGAGCTGTGTGAGGTCACTCGGCCTGCAGGGGCCCGAACGCAGGCCACGGGGCCGCTCTGGTGGGCGCCGAGGACCCTCCTTGTGCATCTGTCCCGGCGGCCTGAGGGGCTCCGAGTCTGAGCTCTGGGTGATTGGGGTGAGCCCCTCTGTGAGTCCCCACGAAAGGCAAGGGATTTGGGGGTGACGGCCCCCAGGGTGGAGGTGAGGAGGGGTGAGGGCTGGGTGTGAGATGTGGGGCGCGCTCACACCTGGGCGCTGGGCGCCCCGGGCCTGCGGGGCGGCACCTGCGGGGGGCGGGGGTGGCAGCATGACGAGCTCTGAGCTCAGACCCGGGACGGACGGAGACCAGCCCTGTGGCGTGGGTGGGGGCGGGCACAGGGCCGCGGGGCCCGCCTCCTCAGGGACCCCAGGGCTTGCCGGAGCTGGAGATGTTACTTGTGCGTGCAGTTGGCACCGCCCGATCGGCCTGTGACACGTTTAGACACGGTCTCGTATCGGTTACCCGCGACAGAGGTTGGCCACCGACCCTCGGGTCTCTGGCTCCACGTGGGCATTCTGAGAGGGTGTCAGCCGCCCGGGAAGGTGACGGGACTGAGCCACAGGCCCGGAGCTGCACGTCCCGGGGGTCCCCCTCGGGGACACGAACTCTGGCCCCGCCCCCGGCAGCTGGGCTCCGGGTTTCCCTGGAAACGGTTCCTCAGCAAGTTTGGCAAACCAAACACAGGCCGCACAACCACCGTCGGCCGGACTTTAAAGGAAGCCGCGGTGCGAAGGGCCTTAAAGCCGGGGGCGACGGTGAGAGCTTCGATGGCGTCCTCTGTGGGTTTGAGTCACACCCCGTGTTCCGGTTTGAACCAGTCCTCGGCACGGTGTCCGTCCGTCCTTCCAGCTGTCACGTGTGAAGGGACGGGGAGGCCACTGAATGGGGGGCGGGGAGCGGTGGGCAGGGCCGGCGAGGGCGGACGGTGCGGCTGCCAGTCGGTCCCGTGGCTTCTGTACGCGCCAAGTCAGCGTGCACCCCTCGGCCCTGCCCTGCCCGGCGCGTCGGGGACCGACCCACGGCCACCCTCGGCTGTGGGGGAGGTGCCCCACCTCCGAACGTCGCAGGCTGGAGGCCCCCGAGCTCCGTCCGGGGTGCGGCGGCGTGGCTCTGGCGTGGCGTCTGCCGACGGAGGCACAAAGGGGCCTTGTCTGTCTGGGGCAGGTCAGGGGTTCAAGGGGGCTTGGAAAGGCTCGCGCTGGGGTAATTGAGTTATCAGATGCCAACTGGGGGCTTCCTCCTCTGTCAGCCTGATGCGGTCCGGGGGCCTGGGGCCGAGGGCCGTCCTGGTCTGGACCCTCCCCCTCCCCCGCCCCCGCCAGTCCCCCAGGCACTCCTTCCCCTCCCCCCCGCCCCCCATCAGTCCTGTGGGCCGCGGGCCTGAGGAAGTGGCCGCCTCCCCCACCCCCGGCTCGGTGGTCCGTGGTTAGCCCTCCCTGACAGCCCCCCTGCCCGCCTGTCCGCCCGATGGCCTCGCCTGTACCTGCTCCGCCGTCTGTCTGAAACCCCACAGTCACGGCCCTGGGGCCCTCGCCAGCTCAGTGCAGAAGGCACGGGTCTCACTGAAGGGGGAACCCCCGCTGCTCCCTGAGGGCTGCACCGGGGCGGCTAGCATGGGTGTCCCCCGAAGGGGTCTGGACAGAGGTCTCCCCAGAGGGGGACGTCCCTGCCGGGACTCCCTGCAGGAGGTTTCGGGGGCCTCTGCAGTTGGTGCGGGTATGGGGCCCGGTCCTGTTCGCCGTGCAAATGCGTGTGCCCGTGAGGCATTTCGGGAGAGAGCGGCTCCACGGAAGAGACAGTAACGTTACTCAGGGACAGGGTGACTTCTCGTCACCCGTCACCTGTTGGGGGTGAGCGTCAGAAGGTGCTGGAATGCAGTGCTTCCGCTGTGAGCCTCTCAGGACCGAGACATGGGGCGTGGACTTGTGAAAGGGCTTGGGGAGGGACGCCGGACTCCTCAGAGCAGCGTGCGACGGCCCAGGGTGGTGGCCTGCACGGACCTTGTGCAGGGACAGACGTGGCCCAGGGCCTCCCAGTGGGCGAGGGGTGGGCAGACTCTCCTCTCCCAGGGCCCCTGCTTGGTGCTCGGCCGGGCCCGTGGGCAGCCCCCCGAGTCCCCGTGTGCCTGGTCCAGTAAGTGCGTGCAGGTGGCCAGGCGGACCCCACGGGCATCCCAGGGCCCGGGAGCCCGAGAAACCCCTCTCCTTCCCATCGCCCACTGGCTGCTGCCCTGTGGGCCCCCGACCTCTCTGTTCTCAGGGGCACCCCTCTCAGAGCCCCGGGGAATCTGGGGGCGCCTTTTCATGCCCAGGCCCCTCCCCTGAGCTGGCCGCTGCCCTGGGAAAGTCCTCCCTCCCGTGCAACCGGGGGTCTCTGTACAGCCTCGGCACCCACCGCCCGCCCCGTGTCGGGCGCCAGTCCTGCTGCTCGTGGAGGCTCTGCCCACGCTCTGGACCCACTTGTGGGTCCAGGGTGGCAGTGCGCTGAGAGGCACCTGCGTGGGTGAGCTCCTGCGTGTGAGCACATGTGTGTGAGTGAGCGTGTGCATTTGCATGTGTGAGTGTGAGCACACATTCATGGGCACCCATGGGAGTGAGTGCATGTGTATGAGGCCACACACATGTTTGCACATGTGAGCACACACACGAGCATACCGGCATGTGCGAGCACACGTGTGTGGACGTGTGTGAGTGCACATGTGTGCGAGCTGTCCCTCTCCTGAGCGCCCTCCCAGACCGCTCCCCTGCCCACCCTGTGGACGCTGTGCCCCTGTGGGTCCGGTGGGACCGGCGTTTGTGCAAAGGGAGCCGTGGGGCCTGTCCTTACAGACAACCCGGGGAGCCCTCCGGGGCTCAGGGGTTCTCTGGGGAAGTGCACCCTTGTCCTCTGTTGGCTGTGTCGGAGACTCTGTCTCCCGTGTGGGCAGTGGTGGGGGGAGGCCCAGCCTAGGCCACGCCCCCCCCCTCCGGCCTCCTGGCCTCCAGGGGGTGGGGCCTCCCAGCTGCCGTGTGGCTTCAGTGCAGGGAAAGGGCCTTCCCAGCCCTTGGAGGTGCCAGAGGTCGTCCGAGATGCCCTTTAAACTCCACATCCGGTTGTGTGGTTCTGCAGCTGCAGTCACACAACAGTTACGTTGTCGCTGTCCATGACTCTGTGCCTTCTCCGGCCTGGGCACCTGTGGCGTGGGGCCGGACACCGGGAGGCCCCGCCCCCCTGTGCTGCTGGGGGCGTGCCCCTGGTGCCCCTGGGCCTGTGGCCGCCACCCCCAGGCACGGAGTGGGCCTCCCTCGGTGCCTGGGCCTGCCCCATCCTCTGCCAGAGTGCCCCGGCCCCCTGACTACCTGCTGCGCTGGCCACCGTGTGGCCGGGCTGGGCCGTGGGCTGGACAAGCCTGGGTTGGGGCCCCTCTGTGGCAGCGGCCCTCGGGGGCCGGGCCTCTGGGCGACACGCCTCCTCAGCGGCCGAGGACAGGAGCGATGGCCTCGAGCTGGGCAGGGCAGGTGGACCCTCAGGGAGCAGCCGTGGTCCGGAGGCGTCCCCGGCCACCCACGGGTGCCTGTCTGCTGGCAGGAGGGCGTGGGACAGACAGCAGAGCTCACCCGTGCCTGTGAGGACGGCGTGGCCCTGTCCCAGCCCGAGCCCGGCGGGGGAGGGCGCGTCGTCCCCTTCTGACAGCGGGAGGGTCTTAAGCCGCCCATCGCCGGGCAGGGTGCATAGCAGGCCTGCTCCTTTTTGGGTGCGGGTGGGGGTGGGACCCCCAGAGTCCCCCAGGAGAGGCCGCCCCAGGGAAGAGGGGGTGGCCAGTGCTCCTGCTCCCCTCCTGCGTCTCACCTGCCGACGGGGACAGTGCAGGTCCCGGCACAGCCCGTGTTCGGATCACCGCCAGGCAAGCCAGGCGGTCGCTGGTGGAGAGACTGCCACCCCTCCTGGCCCAGAGCTGACGTGCCAGATGCCAGAAGATTCCAGAGGCCCTGCTTTGCACGAGGAACAAACGTGGGCTTCTGTAAGGGCCGACCACGGGCTCCACCCACAGTGCCCGGTCGTGTGTCCCGCCGACCTCAGCTGTGACCATGGGCGGGGCAGCTGGGAGGGACATGTGGACCTGGCTGTGGTGAGGCCGCGTGGTGCTTCCTGGTGCCTGGGGAGCGCCTCACCTGGCGCCCAGACTCCCACTCTCCGCAGGAGCAGGCCCAGCTCAGGTGGGAGGGAGTGGTGGTAGACTGGAGGGAAGGGAGGGGGGTGAACTTGGAAACTCCCAGCCCCAACCCACAGCCTGCCCTGCCGCTTAATAGTATGCAAATGAGCAGCAGTCAAACAATTACCCAGAGAAAAGGGGTGGGGCGGACGCCTGAGGGGAGCCCAGGGGGACCCTGTGTGCCCCCAGGGGCTGAGTCAGAGCCAGCAGTGTTTATCCAGCACCTACTGTGTGCAGAGGACACCGGCTAACTCAGAGACCACACCTGCCCCCCCCCAGGAGCTACTGTTCAGGGAGTGCAAGGCCTGCCCAGCTCCCAGGGCCTGTGCTCCCGTCAGACGGGGGCGCTCTGAGCCCCTGGGGGACCAGGTGGGCTGTGCCTGCCTGGGAGGCGGGAGGGTGCAGGTGACTTCCTGACTCTGGGACCTGCAGGGAAGGACCGGCCCTCAGGGGACCCTGGGGAGGGGCCTTGGGGAGGGGGTCTGGGGGTGCTGAACTCAGGCGGGGCTGGGGTTGCCCTGCAGACGGAGCATCCAGTTAAATCGGAATTTCCGATAAACCGGGATGCGTGTTTCAGGGTGAGTCTGTCCCAACTGTCCGATGGGACTAGTGACCCTGGAATGTTCGTCACTGCTCTTCTGAGCCCGAGATTGTGTGAGTCTGGCGACCCCAGTCTGGGTGTGTCATGGGGGCAGAGGGCTGTGCCTGCCCCCTGGGGTGGGCTTCCCGGATCCCCGGGACTGCACTGAGGAAGCTGGGAGAGAATAGGGAGGGGCCGTGGGGATGGGGGAGGAGGGGAGGAGGACAGACGGGAGAGGAAGGTGCTGGCCCGCTGGGCCACAGGGTGGGACAGGGCGTCGGTGCCGGGGAGGCCAGTGGTTAGCGCTGGCAGCACCCGGGGGGGCGGTGCAGGAGCCCAGCGGCCCTGCAGGGCCGTCCTCGCCCACGGCCCCGCCCTCTCCCAGGGCTCTGGCCCCCCTGGAGGGCATGGTGGGGGCCTCTCTGGAGGCTGGCGTGAACAGAGGGAATCCAACAAGGCCCCCCAGCCCCCACCTGGAATTCAGCCTGCAGCCCCCCGGAGTCCCCCCCGGGCTGGGAGCCGGTCCCCTCCCTGCCCACGGACAGGGCCACTCGGCCCTCGGTGGCTCCCCAGGGTCTCAAGGCCCTTGTCTGTCTTCCGCTCGGGAAGGAGGAGCCGCGCCTGGAGGTGCGAGCCTCCTGCCTGCCGCGGGGACAGCCTGCTCTCCGGCCCCCAAATGCTTCCCAACCTCCCGGGGTTGGCTGAGTCCTCGGCGCCCCCGGCAGAGCTCCCCGGCCCCTCCTGGCGCCCCTCCCGGTGCAGTCCCCCCACTGGCTCGCTGCACCCCCGAGTTAGCGCACCTGGGGGTCACGACCCAAAGCCCCCCCCAGGCCCTCGCGGCGCCCCGAAGTGGCCTGCAGAGAGGCGATAGCGATCAGCGGGGACGTGGGGACGCCCCGCCTCCGCCTCCGTGCATCGGGCTGATTCCGAGCGAATGAGATTTTAATCACCTGTCACCGCCGCCTGCACTTTTTCTATATTTATGATAATTTTGGGGTCTTTTTATTGAAATCAGTGTTGACTGAATCGAGCAGTCCTGATTAGCAATCTTACTGAACCCAGTCAAGAGTGAAATGCATCCCGGCCCCGTCGGTACGCGGCACGTTCTGAAATGGGAAAAAACCCGGGGTGGGGACGTTTGTTTGCCTGGGCTGTGGGGCCTGAGTGTAACGGGGCGGGGGGGGGGGGGGGGCGCCGTTTTAATTGCTCCCGTGAACCCGAAGGCGGCGATGCTCCCGGCCTGGACGGGTGAGGTCCTGGCCGGTGATCCAGGTCCTTGAACTTCGTGGTGTTGGACAGAGGGCGGCCAACCTGATTCTAGTTACGTCTGTGGTTCGAAGTGTGGTATCTGCCAGCAGGAAAACAGAAACAAACTACGCAGGGGCACTGCTTTTGGGGGGGCGGGGGAGGCGCTGCAGAAAGGCGTGGCCGGGTCACCAGATGGCCGACAACAATGGTGGCACATCCATCTTTGGGCTGGGGGGTCCACCGTGAGGGTGACGAGTACGTGCCAGCTTTGGGAGCCCCCCTTTGGTTTCTCCGAGAAGGCGCAACTGATCCCACAGTGACACTCCCAGCTCCCTGGCGGCGCCTGCACCTACAGGGCGCGACTCTCCCGGAGGGACAGAGAGCGGCCCTGGGCCCAGCCCAGGGAGGGTGGGGCCAGACCCGGGAAGGGGCCCCGCTGCTTGGGGATGGCGCCCCAAGGCCGGGCTTTCCCCCTTGTCCTTCTGACTCGACCTGTGCAGCCGCACATACCCCCACGGTGACAGGCAGGGGACTCACTGAGGCCGCTGTCCTGGCGTGCTGTCCGCTTCTGTTATGGCCCTCGGGGAGCCAGCTTCGTCCCGCACCGCCCGCCCCTCTGCCCCTGTGGGCCCAGGAAGACCAGCCCCACACCCTTCTGGCCCCGGGAGAGCCGGGGCGAGAGCCCTAGTTCGGCCCGGCGTGGACGTGGGCAGGCCGTTCACGCAGCTTGTGCTATAGAGGGGGAAACGGAGCCCCTGAGAGGTGGGGGGAGGGGTCAGTGCTGATCGGCGCTGCTGGGCTGCATGGTGGGCGTGCCTCGCCCCCAGCCTCCCTTCCCGGGGCCCCCGCAGTCCTGTGGGCAGGGCTGTCCCTGCTGGGGTCTCGGCCTCTCTGTCAGATGAGGGTGGCTTCTTGTGGCCCATCACCCCCTGCCCGGCCCCAGGGGCCCTTGGAGTCACGGCAGGAGCTGGAGGCACACAGGCCGGGCACGCCGGGCTCCGGGCGCCCGGTACAGGGCCTAGGCTCTGCCCTCGGGGCTCCCTCCCACCCACAGTGGTGACGGCCGCCCAGCACCAGGCCTGCCCTCCAGGGCGGCGGCTCCTGGGGCAGCGCCCAGGTTTGCTCCGCCCTCCGCTCTGCAGGGCTGACGTTTTTGTGCTTGTGGCTGGTGTCCGGGGTAAGACGACACAGACCGTGGGGCTCCTGGCCCGGGCCCCGGTGGCTGTGCTGTCTGGGGTGAACGCCCTGCCCCCTGGGCCCTGGGCACACCTCTGGGACACCCCTAGTTACGGGCAGGGGTCGGCCAACCCCGTAAGCAAGGAGGTGGCAGAGGGCACAGCTCAGTGGGGGGAGAGAGGACTCCACAGGACCGGGCACACGGGCTGGGCCGTTTGTCCACACGCAGAGTGGGATGGGGGGTGGGCGTGAGCGGCCCCCCAACGCGTGTCCTGGCAGGAGTGCACAGAGCGACCTGAGGGGCTGGAAGGCGCTGACTTAGGTGTGTGTGCGCCCGCCCTGCTCTGGGGCCGCGCTGTCCCGAGAACAGGTGACCAGCCCTGCCTTCCCGCGTCTGCAGGGGACAGTGGGTGGGGCACGGACCCCACACAGCAGATGACCGGGGTGAGGTGGGACTGGGGGAGGGCCCCGCGTGGGGCTGGCCAGGCAGGTTTGGGGTGAAGCAGGAGGTGTGGGGGTTGGAGGGTGGGGTGCACCTGGGTGCTCCAGGCCTTGGATGTTGAAAGGTGCTGACACCATACCCCGAGATGCTGGTCACCCCTGGGGCTTCACCTGGGCACTCACAGCCTGGCTGTCACCTGGGGGCCAGGACCCGGAGGGGCAGCGGCTCTCAGTGCAGGTGCGTGTGAGGGTGCGGCCGGCGGGAGCCCCGCTGAGCGAGGCCAGGTGCCCGGGGGCCGCGGCCGGGTGCCGGCCCGTCCCCGCCGGGCAGCATGGTCCAGCCTGTGGACGACAGTTTGTGGTCACGTTCTCAGGTGCCCTTGATCAGTCTGGGTGATTTCAGAAGCACCTCTTTCTATGCTTCTTATGAGTTTGAATAATTGGGGTCACACGTTTTCTTTTATCCATCAATTCTCCTTCGTCTTGGAATGAGCTGCGTCCCCGGGCAGCAGGGTGAGGTTCGGTCCCACTGGGGTGCGTGCACCACCCCGAAGGTCATGCATGAGGAGTGGGCACTACTTCCTCCCTCCAGGCACCTGTGCCCCGGCACTGCCCTCTCCCAAGGACACGCGTGGGGGGCACGTGCCACGCGGGGTGAACGGGGTGAGGAGAGAGAGAGACGGAGGGAGGGAGAGGGAGGAGAGTGGAGGCTGGGCTGGGTCCCCTCCCCTCCCCCAGATGCGGGCTCCGCAGGCTGCACCCCTGGCCAGGGGCTCCGGGACGCACTCGTGGGGTCTTTCTTTTGCTTTTCCTTCCACGTCTCCCGTCCCGCCGCACTGCTGAGCACCCGCAGGTGCCCGCACGGCGCAGCTCTGCGGCCCCGCCCGCCCCCCTGCAGCAGGGATGCCAGGGCCTGGGAGGCCCCCGGGAGCTGCCCTGTCCCTAAACCAGCACCGGGTGTGACGGGGCTCCGGCAGTCCCCGCGTGGTGAGAGCTGGTCCCGTGAACACGGCGGGCTCAAGCGCTGCTGGGATGCTCCTCAGGCTTCGCTGGAGCGGCTTTCCTGGGTGCAGTGAGGGCTGCCCTCCCCCCCAGGCCTCACTCAGCTTGGCCGGCCTCGCCCTCTGTGGCTGCCACCCCCGCCCTCGACCCCACGGGCTGGTCCCAGACACCCTCCAGCCGGCGCCTGTGCCGTCCCCTCTGCTGGGGACGCCTTCTCCTCCTCTGGGTGTCAGGCTCACAGCCCCGCCCTGGCAGCTCCGTTCAAACACCGCCTCTTTTCTGATGCACCCCCGCATCCCAGCCACCCCCCCCACCACGCTGCAGCCGCTCCATCGCCAGCCCCAATTCCGAAGCTCCCCTGTACCCCGGGACTCGCGGCTCGGTCCGCGCCGTGGTCAGCTGTCCGCATGCCCGCCCTCCTCCCTGTCCCTGAGCGTCTCAGTTGCGGCCGGGTGTCCACCCCGCCATGCCCAGCATGGGGCTTTCGGGGCGGTGCTCAGGGAGTACTGCCCTTGGGGGTGCCTGCACGGGGGGCACCCACAGCCTGTGCTCGGGCATGCCTCATGCACGTGTCACTACTGGCCAGGGGCTGGGCAGGTGCCAGGATGGAAAGAGCAGGTGGGGAGGGCCAGCGGGCCGAGGGCTGAGTGGGTCTCAGTGCAGTGGGCAGAGTCCACTCTGACGGCCAGGAGCCTCAGCCCCCGCCCTGCCGGCCCGTCCGGGCCGCTGTGCATGGAGGCCAGGTTCCCACTAGGGGTGGACGTGCCCGTGGACATGCACACACTAGTGTGCACGCACATCTGGGCTCCGCTCCTGAGCGTTCTGGCCCGTAGGCCCCGGGGTGGGATGGGGGGGTCTGATTGTCTTCTAACCACAATGTGACCCACACGCGCTGGTGCCCCGGCGGGTGGGGGACCCAGAGGAGGCGGGGCAGGCCTCCTCGGTGGGGGGTGGGGGGAGTGGGATCAGTAGCCCCGTTGCTTTCCTGTGGCGGGAAAAGTGTGTGGCGGGGTGGCCCTGGGTGTGGGCCTGGTCCCCTGCACACAGCTGGGTCCCCGGGGCCCACCCGGGGGACATAGGGGCCGGAAGAGCCTGTGCTGAGCTGGTGTCTGAGACGCCAGGAGGGAGCCCTCCGCCGTGGGGACCGGTGGGGTGGGGTTTCGGGGGGGGGAAGGGGCCAACCCTGAGTCTCCTGCTTCTGTGCGTGCCCCTCGGGGCCCCCAGGCCTGCGTGGCTGTGGGACGGGGTGGGGGCTCCTGAGCCTCATCTGAGTCTGGCCCCCGAATCTGCTCAGCAAAACCGACACACCTGCACCCCCGTGGGCCGTCCCGGAGATTGCGGGGAGAAAACGAGGGGCCCTTAGCCCGTGGGCCCTGCAGCGGGGCCCCTCGGGACCGGGCTCTCGGTGCTGGCTGGTCGTCGTCAGGATGAGGGTGACGGTTGCACCAAGAGCGTCCCTGTGCTGCACTCAGCAGCTCCCCCGGGGGGACAGCCAGCCCGGCAAGGGGTGCCCCACGCCGTCACCTTCTGCTTTATGTCAGGGGGCCAGTCCCAGGCCTCTGGAGTCCACCCCACTGGGAGTCCAGATGACCTTGGCCTGTCCTTCGCCGTGGCGCTGTGTGCTCCCTCCCCGGGGTTCCCTGACGTGGAAACCCCGCGTGGTGGCCAGTGGGCGCCCCTGTGGCCGCGCACAGTGAGTGCCCGACGGCGGCGGCGGCGGCACGGCCCGGAGTCTGCGCTGCTGCGGGTTCGGTCTTGGCGGATCCGCTGTGCTTGTCGGTGGGTCTCTGTTCCCCCAGGACTTCTAGAGTTTTTGTTTCCGGCCACCGACAGTTTGGAAGCTGGGGCCTGGACATGGCCTTGGGGCCTGCAGGCCCTCCCTCCCTCCCGCCCCCGAGGCCCCTGCCCGGGGGCTGCTGGGGCCTGAAGCTGCCCCCCCCCCACCCCCCGCCCTCCAGGCGGCCTCTTGGGTCCAGCTGCCCATGTCCTCCACCGGGCTCTTGGGCCCTGGAGCAGCAGGAGCCCTGCCTGTGACTTCAGGGACTTCCCCGTGTCTCCGGCCACGTCTCCCACGCCACGCAGGCTCTCTGTGGGGGTGGGGGTTCCCCAAGAGTATCGAGGGGCCGGCCGGGGGGCACATCTCAGACCCCTCCTTCACCCGGACCCCCGCCGGGGCCCCTGCGCCTGCCCTGGGCCTCGCCAGCTCCGTCTGGGTCTCTCGGGGGGTGGGGGGGGGACCCTGCTGCTGCTGCTGCTGCTTGTCCTGCAGAGAAACCCCGTCCCAAGCGGAGAGCGGCTGTGTGGGCGTCAGGAAGCCTGCTGCCCCGGGGAGTCCCTCCCTGCACTCACGCCCACGCTCACGCGGGAACCACGCCCCCAGCAGGCCCCCGCCCGTCCCTTCGCGTCCCACTCACCTGAGGATCGCGCACAGCACACATTTCCAGACCCCACGGAGGGAATGCAGCCGTCGATGGTGATTTCGTGCTCAGTGCGCGTGTTGGCTCGAGGGTGCGCCTGCATTTGGGTTTTCAGAGACGACACTGTGCTCCCCTCCCAACGCGCGGCCGTCTGTGGGCCGGGCTCCGCCTCTGTGCACCTGCTCTCCCAGGGAGGGGGCCGGGGGCCCTGTCCCCAGGAGCCCGGTCCACTGCACGCTCTGCCATCCCCGTGGGTGCCGGGCGGCTCCTCGTCCGGCCTGCTGTCCCGGGCAGCCCCCGAGTGGGCGTGGTCTGTCCGTCACGACTGCTGGGGAGTCGCCTGCACCCCTACTTTTGAGTGACAGTGGCTCCTGGAGTCGGAGTTCCTCACCGTCCTAGATCCAGGAAGATGCGAGGGCAGCGGCCCCTCTGCGGCCCCACCCCCGCCGGGCCCCAGCCTGGGCCTGCGGCCTCTCGGGGGTCTGCTGCCCTTTGTCTACCAGGTGACTGGATGCCCCGTCCTGTCTGGCCCTGCGCTCTGCCCTAGTCCTGCTGGGCGGCCGGACCTGGCCGGGGGCGGTGGGCACCCACCTCCACAGGCGGCAGGAACGCAGTGGACACGTGGGCAGGGCCTGGTGTAGGCTCACCCAGCGCCCTGCCCGGCCGCCCGGCCAGGTGTGCTTACCGCGGTCTCAGGCGCGCAGAGCCCCTGCCCTGCCCGTGTCCTCGCTCTGTCCCCTTCCTTCCCAAGCCTCCCCTTGGCCTCCTGCCACTGCCGTCCTCAGGCCTGACGTATGTAACGCCCAGGGTGACTCTGCACTTCTTTCCTTCTTTGTCACTTCTCCCCCCACTGGGTCCTGCCCCCACCGGTCACCCGGTGTGGTGGGCAGGGCGGGGGTCAGCGGGCGGCCTAGCTCTGGGCGCCCCTCCCCTGTCCCCGGTCCCGCAGTAAGGCTCGCAGCACTGTGGAGGCCACCCTGAGCGCCCCGCCCTGTCCTGTCCTTTAGATGAACGGGATGTGCCCAGGGGGTCCCCCCCGTGGGGTGCTCCTGCGCTTGGGGTCGGCAGGGGTGTGCAGGCCATCACTTTGCAAAGATCCTGATTGGACGGCCCAGCGCCCCCCGAGCCCCGTGAGCACACCGGCCACCCCCACCCTCCACGTCTGGGCAGGGGGGCCGGCTCTGTGCTGACGGGACACCTGCCATCTTTCTCCCCTGCTCTCGGAAATCCCTTCGCCGGCCGAGGCTCCGTCCCCACTCCGGCGATGCGAACACCCCGGGCTCTGGGCGCGCCCAGCCCCGACTGTCCTGCCAGTGGGGAGGGCCTTTCCCCCACGCCCGGCTGCGGGGCCCGCGGTGGCGCACGCCCAGCGCCCTTCCTCAGCCAGGGGGTCCCAGGCACTGTCCGGCCACACCTGGTGCCCGCCAGAGCTGGGAGTGGGCGAAGGGGGGGCTGTGGGCCCTGCGGTGGGCTGGCCTCTGCTGTCCGAGTCCCCAGGGCCCCTGGCCACAGCGGGGCCCCGGCCCCTGGGAGCAGTGTCCCCTCCTCCGGGCAGACTTTCGTGTGGAGACTGTGGGCCCCCCGTCCCCGGGGGGCGGGAGCCGTTCTGGGAGATGAGACTCGGGCTCATGAACCACCCGGCCCGGTTTCCCGCCAGGACGGGGGCCGTGACGGTGGACTCAGGGCTCTCGGGCAGACACCCCGTGAAGAATAGAAGTGGGATTAACGAATGAAGGTTTGGCTGGAGACGCTGTGGCTGGTGCTCTCCGGGAAAGGGAGTCTCGGATTTAGACGAGGGAGCAGCAGCCAGCCCCTGTGGGCACTGGCTCTGGTGGGGTGGGCCCGAGAGGCCTCCGACCGCCCCGCCCCCACACAGATGAGGGGACCGAGGCCCGGTGCAGGTCCCGGCACCCGGCAGGGGCCCCGCACCCCTGCTCTGTGCAAGCTTCGAGCACCCGCTGGGCTCCTCCCGGGGTCTGTGTCTCGTGATGAATGTTCACAAGGAGCCCGTTGTAGGGGACCGCAGCTCTGGGGGTGCTGGCGGTGGCAGCATCAGGACCCTGGAGCCGGCCGGGACGTGGTGGCCCCACCAGCCGTCGTCACGTGGCGCGGGTCCAGGTGTGGCCGCCCCAGGGAGGTGGGCCCGTGTGCACGTCCAGGAAGAGGGGCGGGCACTGCAGGAGCCCGGTCCCTGCCGGTCCATCCGCCCCGGACACACAGGGGCCCTCGCTGTGGGGCCCCCAGAGCCGGGTCGCAGTGCGTGTGTGACTGCGAGTCAGCGCACAGAGACACCCGGGCGTGGCCATGACAGGCCGTGTGGCCTCGGCGCGGTCTCCTCTGCAAGCCCCGTGGCGGCTCGGGGCCGGAGCATCTGCCCGGAGGGTCCAACCTGGCCCCTGTGCTCAGGCCGGGATGCGTCCGCCCGGGCAGGGAGGCGGTGCTGAGGCAGAACAAAGCCGTCCTCCCCCAGGACACACTCGTGTGTTCAGAGAGCGGCCTGTCCGTCCGGGAGCCCGGGTCTCGGCTCTTCACTGGGGCTCTCAGCGTGCGCCGCGCGAGCGGGCTCTGCCCGCGGCGGGGGAGGAGCACACAGCCCGTGTTTGTTGTCGGAAGGAAGTAAACTTCATCGGGGCGACCCGGGCGTGTGTTTCAGATGTCACTCAGCGCCGCTTTCTGGTAATGAAACGCCGCGTACGGATTCCTCGCCGAGGCTCAGGGGGATTGGACCCAGTAAAAGAAGAATTCACTCTTCCTCACCCTGGCGCATCAGAGTGAGAAGTTTAAAATCCACAATTTATTCAAATATTGATATTTCTCCTTGTCAGAAGAGAGGGGCCTTGAAATTTCCACTGAGCACTGTTGTCAGAAGAATTGCAGGAAATGTGTCAGATAATTCATAAACGGAGTTCACTGCTGTGAAATCAGTTGGGAACAGGGAAGAAATATATTCTTGTCGATGTGGAGCAGGGGCGATACAGCAGGAGCCGGCGCCTCCATCATGTCAAGCAAATGCCCGATTTGGGCCGGGCATGTTTTCAAACAGCCTGCTGCCGCTGTTGCTGCTGCTTCTGGGGGAGCCCGGGATGCAGGGGAGTGTGTGGGGTTCCGCCGTGCGGGCCTGGGGCCGGTGTGCTGTTTTTCCCCGGGAGTGTTCCCTCTCCACCTCGGGAGCCGATCCGGAGGCGCGCCGGGGCGGGTGGCAGCAGCATGTGGTTCGCATTAAGGCCCTGCCCGGCTGGGGAGGGCCGGAGTGACGCGAAGGCCCCTGTGAATTCCAGACCCTGGCTAGCAGGGGGCGGGGCCTCCCCTGCCAGGCCTGGGAGTCTCTCCGCTCTCTGGAGCCCCCGAGGGGAGGGCGAACGCCACGCCCCGGAAGGAGGTTGCATAGTTGGGATTCTTAGTGCAGGGGGACCACCCACCCCCTGGCACTTTGCAGGGGGATTCCCGAGTGGTGGGCCCACCTGCATGTCCCGGGGTGTCACTCGTGGGCAGAGGCCTGTGCCCAGACACTGTCTGCCTGTGCTGAGCGAGATCACGTGACCACGGCCCAGGAGCAGGCGTCCGCAGTGAGGCCCAGTGGGAGCCCCGCTCACCCCTGGGTGTGCAGAGAGCCCCCCAGTCAGCGGGGCCCACCCTCCTGGGCATGGGCGGGTGCCTGCGGCTTCCGGGCCTGGGTTTCCTGGCTGGGCCCGGGTGCAGGTCACCATCGCCCCCGGATCCACCGTCCAAGCGCCGTCTTTCCTGACACCAGCTCGGCACATGCGGTTCTGAGCCGCAGGTCCGCCGTCTGCCCGTCCCTGCCGCTGCATGAGCCTGGCACGGCCCCTGCCGAGACCCATCACGGAGGGCGGAGCTTCGGGGGGCCGTCCCTTGTCCTGGAGGCTCCACTTGGGGGCCTGGGTGGATGGTGGGGGGGGTTGATAAGGCAGGGCACTGCTGGGACAGAACCCGCACTGAGAAGGGATCGTGGGGCGGGGCGGGGCTGCGTGGGGCGAGGGGAAGAGACCTGGATGGGGCCTGGGCTGGGGAGGATCCTCTGAGCCCAGGCCCAGGACTCAGCCCTGCAAGGACGGGGACCTGCGGGCCCCCCTCCACCTGGCTGGGGGCTGGGAAGACCGAGATGTCCCTCTGACCTCAGCCAGCACCTGGGGGCCGGGGACCCAGGTGACATGCGGCAGCGGTCACTGGCACGTCCGGTGTGGGAATGAGGCACGGGTGGCCCCTGGGTCCCTGGGCCTGCAGCTGTGGGGTTTGGGCGGGCCGTGGATGCCACCACCCGCGGCATGCCGCCACCCTCAGCGCTCGGGCTGGGCCCGGGGTCTCTGGACTGGTGGGTGCCCGTCCGGCGCGGCCTTGGCCTAGAGGCGCCTGAGCCGACCGCCGGGGCGTGCCCAGCTGTGACCCGGGGAAACGGCTCTGAAACCCTCCCCGGTCCACGTGACCACACGTCGGCCAGGTCTGCAGCCGGGTCTGCTGCCGAGTGAGGGGCCTGGGCGTGGGCACTTGGAGGGCTGGGTCCCAGTGGGGACGGCAGCCGCTGAAGGCTGTGCCTGGGACGCCTCCGTCGCCTTAGCTGTGTGCCTGCGGCTTGCAGGGCGGCGGGGGGGGGGGGGGGGAGTGGGACACGGGTGTGTGCCGGGAGTGGGGGACTGGTAGCCGGTCAGCAAACCCTGTGGCCTCGAATTGACACGGTAAAGCATTTTCACTGAGACTTGGCGTCTGTCAGTCAAGCTGGTGGTGGGTGGGGGGAGGGTCTCCGGACCCTTCTGTCTGGACCTTAGGTTTGTAGACGTAGTTATTTCTGCTTGGTTTGTGAACAGATGAGTGTGTGTGTGTGTGTGCGTGCGAGCTTTTATTTTATTTAATTGTATTGATTCCACCTTGCCTTCTGTCTGCAAGCACGTGATGGGGCGGGGCAGGGCGGGAGGAAGCAGTCTCTTCGCTCGGAGACATGGACGCTGTCCTCCTCCGGGCCCCGGCCTGGCCGAGGGGACCTGCCCGCCTCTCGGGTCTGTGCCGAGGGCAGAGCCCCGTCTCAGTGGCCGTGCAGAGGGAGCCCGGGCCGGGCCGGGCGCTCGGTGCTCGTCCCCACAAGCGGAGCCCGGGGTCCCTGCCCAGCGGCCCCGGCCCGGCGGCCCCGTCTCTGGCGGGCTCGTTAGCACCGTGCCGGCTGACGGCCTCCACGCCTGCCGCCCGGCCTCCTCTCCACGCTCCCGCTCGCGCGCTGTCTGCGGGCGGCGGCGGATCTGTCATCGGCGGGGCGCGGAGCCTGAGCCCTGACAGCGAGGAGGTAAACGCTCCCCGCCTGGGTCCCCCATTAACTCCGAGAGGCGCATTGATTTCTTGTGAAAATAATGATATTGACAGGCCTTCCAGGAGTAATTGTTTCCAGAGCTTGGGGGTCAGCGTGGCGACGGGCGGGTGGGCGCGGGGCTCTCGGAAGCCGTGTGAGCCCCCGGGTGGGACCCCCGTTCTTCTCGGGCCTCCGTGAGGTCTTGGGGCTGCCCCTGGACACCCGGCAGCGTCCCTGGCAGCCAGATGTCCCTCGGAGGGTCCCAGGCCCGCATGGGGGCTTGCAGGCTGGGACGGGTGCGGACGGGTGCCCGGCAGGCACATTGCCGCGGGACCGCCCACCTCACGTGTGTTTTCTAGGCTTGGCTTCCAGAGCGTGTCAGGGCTGGGGCTTGGGGCATGGCGGCTGCTCCCGAGGTGGCTGCTCAGCCAGGGGGTAGGAGCACATGACCCCTGATCAGGTATCCTGGGGAGGGTCACCTCCTCCTCCAAGAACAAGGTGCACGCATGTGGTAGGCAGGGGGCCAGCCCGGGGTTCCCTCCGAGGGGGCTGACCAAAGTCACTTGAGGCAGTGAATGGCGACTTTGCACACTGTGGGTGTCCGGAGGTGAGCCCCTGGTCTGTGTGGCGAGAGCCCGGGATCCCCCTTGGTCCTGGTTGGGGCCTGGGCTTCCTCGCAGGAGAGGCCGAAGCAGGCGGCTGGCCCCCACGTCTGAGCACGCCCATCCAGGGCAGCGTGCAGAGGCACTCCCAGCATGGCAGCTGCGGCTGCGTCCGGCCGGGGAGAGGCTCAGGGATGAGCGAACCGTGCTCTCGGAAGAGAGATGCCAGCCCATTCATTGTCAAGTCCACGTGCCAGCAGAGGGGGCAGAACTGGTGTAATTCAGACAGAAAGCCTGAGCAGTCTGTGTTTATAATCAGAGTGGGCAGGTCCTGTCCACCTCTTAAACTCAGACTAAATTCTGCTCCTCGAAAAGAATACTTTTATTGTGTCGTTAAGAAGCAGAAGTTGCTTAACGAGGCAGCTGTGTGGTTTCTAGAATTTGCCTGGGGCTGGCCTGTGCGCCGTGCGTGTGGCTTGCAAGCAGGCTCACTCCCATCCCAGAAGCACGGGGGTGCTGTGTGCCCCGGCGTTCGTCCGGCCCCGACGGTGTGGCCGGGAGACCAGAAGGAGCTTGGACAGGCAGCCACCCACAGGCGCCGAGAGCTGGCCGCCGTCCACAGTGTCTCCTCCGTTTTCCCCCAAACGAGCCAGGCCCGGCCAGCGCCGCTAACGAACTGCAGTGACAGGTTATCAATGCGCCGGGCCAGCGGCGGTGGCTGTGCCCAGGCCCGGCTTTGTCTGAGTGTTCTTGGAGGAGTCGGTCTGTGTCACTCAAGGAAGCCGCCCAGCAGGCGCGGGCCCCGTCACCCGGGCGGAGGTCCCTCCCCGGGCCCTTTGGAAGGAGATTTGCGTCCGCCCTAATCCGATCGCCCTCACCCGGGATGCCCGCCGGGCTCCGCTGGGAACGGGTGTCCGGGCCCGTGGCAACCTCTAATGGGTGTTTAGGTGCAAACTAGCTGTGAAGTGTTAAATATTTACATGCGGAATGCCAATAGTAATTGTCCGCTTTGTCTGAGCTAGCCCAGGGAAATGTCTTATTTGTTTCCGTGTTACTTCAATAAACAGAAAGCTGGAAAATCCTCTCGCTCTTTCTTGGGGGCTTAGAATTAATAAAGCCAGGCGGCGTAAAATATGTGCTTTGGGTTTTTGAATGATCACTTCTGCACCAGGTCATATAATATGGCTTTAACTCCATGTGGCCTGTCCATTAAGCAAGACAGGATGAGCCTCACATATAATAAAAAATATTTATGCTTTTCTTAGTGATACTAACAAGGTAACATATCAGAGGAGAAATGGCAGGAGGAGGGTAAGGTAACTGTGTCTTATGAATTCACGGCTCAGTGGGGTCCCGGCCGGCTCCCATAAACACCCTAGGATTCTCTGCTCGCCGCCGCTATTATTCCACAAATTGTATTTTTTGCTTTTTGTTTGTGAAATCTGAAGTGTCATAAATGCCTCCGTCTCATCTATATTTGATAGTTAATATTAGTCTCAACCAGGAAAGTGCACTTTACATGTGGCAACATGCGATTACCTGGGAGTGTTATTGCAACGGAAAAAATCAATACCAATTTATAATTCACGATCGCAGTCTATCAGTTTTTATGGCTCTCTATCCAGTCTCATTAATTTTTTATTATGATTGACTGAAACTGAAAGATTTTTAACATGTTTCGCTGTTATTTATTCAACCTTAATAATTAAATAAACCTTAATTGGCTGTATTTCGAGGCATCTCGTCGCTGCGGCCGGGAAGGGTTGGGGTGACCATCCATTATTCACGCGGGAGCCCCTCGCGCGTCCTTCCGAGCCGTCCGGCGAGGGGGTGCGCTGCGTGGGGTCGCCGGGGCCGGGGAGATGGATCTGGTCGCCGCCTCATCAAATTCGGTTGCAGAGGAGACCATTTGTTTTCATTGAAAGTATGCATTGTCGACAGCACGGAGGGGCACGCGACAGACTACACCCTGGGAGAGGTGTGAGGTGGCGCCGGGCGCCCGGGCACGACTTTGGTCCTCGGCTAATACCTTGATTAACGAGGCCGAGGGGCCGGGTGGCGAGGAACAGCCCCGGAACAGCGCCGCCCTCGCCGGGCGCCCCTCCCGATGGGCGGCGGACGGCTCCTTTCGAAGGGTGATTGACAGATGGAAAATTCCACTTTCAAATTTGATCCGCATTCATTTCTGCTGCCCGGTGCTCGTCAGCCGCCGCCCTCTCCGCTGGCAGGCCGCGGCCGCACGCATTAGCCGTTTGCCCGGCGAAGGCGCGGGGAGACAATCCCGGGCTGGAGCGCTCTGAAGGAAAATCAATCATGTCATAAGTGAGAAGTATGGATAAGTTTGAACGGTGGCAACTTCCATCATTTCATTTCTGGCCGCGCCGGCGGGTTTCTGAGCGCGTGGGACCGCGGCGGCCACCCCCCACCCCACTCCCTGCCCCCGCCGCGGGAGGGAGCGGGGGCCGGTGTAATGGAGTTGGGCGGCCAGGGAAATTTTTTTCTCCCTGGCATTTGTCAGGGAAGTTTCTCGTGGTGTTGCATGGGAGGAACATCAAACCCTGAGATTATAGACACTGGACGTTTTGACAGAATCGGAAAAAGCTTCTGTTGAGCATGACAGGTCCGGGGCGGCCCTGCTGGGGCGGCCAGCCCCGCGTCGGCCGGGCACTCGCACGGACTCTGTTTTCAGGAGGCTCTCTCTGCAGGCGGGAGCGGGGCCTATTGTTAAGGCCACTTTAGGACCTCAAGGGGCGTCCTCCTGGCTGGGAGGGACCCCACCCCACCCCACCCCCGTGTGCCCACCCAGATGCTGGCCAAGGCGGAGCCCACCCAGGAACCTGGACTCGGGGGGACCCGTCGTGATGGGACCGGATCGGATCGGAACCCCGAGCTGAGCAGGGCATCCTTTTCCGTTGGAAACGCGGCGAAAACTCTGGGAGACGAACATGTTGCAATTTCACAATCTTGTTCTTAATATTATTGAAAGAGAGCTCTTCTTGGCGGTAATAAATTTAACACAAAAATCAAATACAAAACAAATTTATTCTTCCAGAGCTGATGGCCCAGTCATTTCTTTCTTGTCTTGCATTAAGCTTTAAAATCAACTGTCACTCCCTATCGATTGCATCTGAATTGTTATCTATATTTCTCAAAAGCGCTCTTGACAGTTAATACAGTTTAAATTATAATCTGGGGAAAAGCCGCTTGTGCTCCCCAGCAAATTGCTTAGATTCCGAGTAAAGCTGCTTTTATTCACCATCCTCTCCTCGTGGCCGTCTATTTCAGCAAGGATCACTCAGGCCAAATTATTCTAAATTTACACTCGGCTGCTATGTAAATCATGCTGTGGAAATCACTTTCGGACTCGGCCTAGGAGCGGCGCGGCGTCGGCGTGCCTGAGCGTGGCGCGAGGGAAACGCACCTCGCCCCTGGGCGGCCGCGGGGTGGGGCTGCCCTCCTGCAGCTCCCGCCGGCTCCTCTGTGGGTGCCCGGCCTGGGCGGCCCTGTCTCTCCTCAGAGAGGCCCAGCCCTGCTTCTCCCCAAGAGGCCTGGTCTCCCCCCGGGGTGGGATTGGCCTGGGTGGGGGGAGGGGCCCCCTTCCTCCTGGACCTGTGGGGTGGCCCCGGGGGACTTCAGGACCCCCGTTATCCTTGCTTCCTTGGGGGAGGGGGAGGCCAGATGAGGGCTGGGCCCTGGGGAGCCAGCCTGCCCTCCCAGAGCTGGCCCACGCACGTGGGGCGTGAGCCATACCGTTTCAAATACCCTGGTAGCCCCATCGACTGAGTAAAAGGAACACGTGACATCATTTTGATAGTGTTTTTAATTGAACTCCATGGAGCCAAAGGTTATCGTTTCAATACCTCATCGATATCAGCAGTTACTGAGACCTTTTCCGTGGTCTCTTCACTAAGCTTTGGAAGTCACACCAGCCCCACTGCCCACACACAGGGGCCCGGGTGGCTGTGGCTGGCACGGTGGCCGGCGTGCTGCCGGCTCCCTCACTGGCCCTCTGGCCGTCCTTGGGCCAGGACGACCGAAGGATGAGGGTGGGGAAGAGCCGAGGGAGGACCCCGGAGTCTAAAGTCACCCCTCTGCAGAGGGAGTCCCCTTGGGAGTGGACTCACTGGCCGGGGCTGTGGGGACCGGCTCTTCCTGCTTCACTGCTGTGTGGTGGGACCCTCGTCCTGTGGACGGACCTGGCTTTTCTGCAGAAGCATTTCATTATTGTCGATTACGGGCTGCCTCCAAGTCAGTGAGAATTCGGCCTCTGCAACGCCGGGAGCTATTTAAGGAATCACTTCCATCCCTTTAGGAATAGCTAATTATATGTTCACTTCTTCATTCAGGAAACATTTACTAAAGATCCACTGGTTGGAAGCAAGATGGTTGAAATAGCAGCCCTGGGCCAGAGCTGGCTGGCTGGGCAGAGACCCCTCTGACGGCCCTGTCTGTGTGTGCGTGCACACGCAGGGGCACACACGGATGTACGTGTAGAGGTGGGTGCAGGTGCATCTTCCACCCACCCCTCACCCATCCATCCATCCATCATGGCCGTCTGTCCATCCATCCATCCATCCATCCATCCGTCATGGCCGTCTGTCCATCCATCCATCCATCCATCCATCATCTATCCACCCACCCACCCATCCATTTACCCACCCCACCCACCCACCCACGTCCGCATCGACACCCCTTACGTCCTGTAGTTCGGCAGGAGTGAGAACATAAACGCGGGGCAGAAAGTGTGGGGCGGAGGTGACCCTGGGGCCGCAGAGGGACACTGGGGACTTTGGGAATCTGGACCACGAGGACGGGGGTCTGTGCCACCCCAGAGAGGAGTCAGGAAGGCCGTTCTAGGTGGAAGCAGGAAGGAGTGAAGCGCCTAACCCCTTCCACAGGCCGTGTCACCTGAGCTGGATAAAGGAGACGCGGCCCGTTCAGGGGGCGGCGGCCCCCTCTCTGGGAGTAGTGGTGACTTCTGAGGGCCCTCGGGCATCGACTTCAGGGCTTCTGGGACGGAAGGGCAGAGGGAAGGGGGCAGGGGCTTCGCCGGCTGGGGGCCACGCCCCTCTGCCTCTGTCCCCAGCTGTGGCTGGAGCCCAGCCCCCAGCCCCCCCAGCAGTCCAGCGCTGCGATTCCTGTGGCGACGCCGTGCACAGTGCCAGAGACTCCAGTAAGCCTCACCCCAGGCAGCCTGCTGCCTAGGGGCCCCTGCTCCGCACTGTGACCGCAGGAAGGTGCGCCTCAGAGCGCCAGTGTGGACAAGGCCTTGACTGTCACCGAGTGCCAGGTCCTCCCCCAGGTCCCGCAGGGGCCTGTCCCCCCTCCCCCAACACTGGGTGGGTGTGAGTCCGTCTGCAGAACCGTCAGGAAATGGGCCAAAACAAGCACTTTCACAACCAGGCACCGGCTCTCGTAACATTTCCGAGTGGAGCAGGTTCAAGATTCGACGAGCTGGCCACGATTTTTATGGAATTCAGCCCACCTTTGTTTGGTGAGGACGGGGTGCCACCGCCCGTGTGGTCCCTCGGTCCCCACGCTTCAGCACGGCGCACACGCGTGCTCACCTGCTAAGCAGGAGCGCGCGTCCCTGCTCACCCCTCCCGGGGGCCGGGCCCCCCACACCTTCCCGTGCGCAGAGGACAGCTGCTTCAGGAGCCGGCCTCGTGGTCTTGGTGTCGCCCTTGCACGTGACACGCGGTTGGACCACACTCGATGGCGGGCGTGAGCACACGTGGATCCACAGGCTCCCAGGAGGCCCCTCAGGGCCCGTGTGGCCCCTGAGCTGGAGGCCGAGAACCACAGCATCCGGAAGAGAGTGAGACACGTCCTGTGTGAGCCCCGGGCTGTTTGCTCTCCCGGCGGTTGTGTTGCTTCCGTGGCTGTTCGTGGGAGCCCGTGGGGAGTCCACCGAGACCTGCCCGTGGCTGCGGTGGACTCTGAGCCCCGCGGAGGCCCCGCCCTCGGATGGAGCTCCGCCCACTGGGCTTTCTCCCTGGAGGCTCGGGCGGGCGGAGGTGGGGGCCCTGGTCCCTGGCGCTCCCCTGGCGGCGCCTGGCCCGCACTGGCTCTGGCTGGGGAGACAGCCTGTGAGCCTTGTGCTGTTTTAGCGCGGCCCTGACTCAGGGGCTCGGGTCTCGGGGGCCCTCCCGGGGCAGGCAGTCACACTCTCATGCAGACTCCTGCCGAAAGCCTGAGTGACAAGCCAGCAGTCACGGCCCAGGGCACCCGGTGTCCCCCTCAGCAGGTGAGACAGGGCTGCGGCAGGGACAGGAGAGGGTGCCTGGAAAACACGAAACACGGGGCCTCCCGTGGGGCCGCCCAGTGCAACCCCCTCCACAGCCGGTGCCTGTGGTGGACACCGTGCTGGTCACTGCAATGTCACCTTGCCGTCCCTTAGAGAGGAGCCACTGCATACCGTCCCCGAGCGGCCGGGGCAGGAGGCTCACGGCAGCCTCGGAAGCCACGGCGGGCCAGTCTCTCCGAAGCGCTGGCCGTGCCGGGGGCCGGCGTCCACGGACTCACGTTGACCGTTTGACCCCAGAGCTGGAGGAAGCAGAGGAGCTGAGCCTTGGTGAGCAGCACCCTCGGGAGCTCCTCGGTGTCCCCTCCACGCACCGGTTGTGGGGACTGGTCCCCAGGTGCCTGTGCGTGTGACTGCACGGGACACCAGACGAAGTCACCGCACTTTTATCCCCCGGACTCCTCCTTGGCCAGGTGCTGGCCGCGGCGTCTGTGGGTAGAGGGTGCGCAGGGTGGCTCTGGCGACCCCGAGGTGGTCTTCGCCCTCCTCCCTGGAGGGTGTGCAGGTGGGGGGTGAGAAGAAGACTCGGAGGACTCCCGGGCTGGAGGGCCATGGGCTCCCCGGTTTTCCGCCCTGGCCATGCCGGGCGGGGAGCGGTGTTTGGGCGTGAGCCCTGCCGTCAGTCTCAGGTCCCCAACTGAGCTCGGCAGCCCTGGCGAGGGAGCCCCCCCGACTCATTAAACCGGAGCAGGCCGTGCGGAGGGCGCCGCTGTGTGATTTTAATATTTGGTGCATGTGACAGGATCATTTTAGTGATTTGCAGGATTTATCTCCTCTTAAAAGTACTGCCTAAGGCCACTCTAATTGGTAGGCAAGCAGACTGCCTCCCCCCCTCCTGTCAGTCTCTGTTTTATTTACTGAGAACTGCCGAAACCTATTTACACAATAATGAGGATAAATCACCGGGATGCTTTCAACACAAAGAGAAATGTGGCGGGAGTGGAGAGCCGCACAATTAACACGAAGTCCCAGATCCTCCTGCAGTGGCGCGCGGCGAGGGCGCGAGCACAGTGGAGACGGATGGGAGACGGCACCCCGGCCCGCGCGGGAGGCTCATCAGGGTCAGAATTCTCCAGATAGTTTACGGCGGGCAATTTCGCGGGCGATGGCAATGAAGTAAATGCCTGTGCGTTACCATCAATATTTGTAATAAAAATAAACAATCCTGCGTTCCTCGAGCCTGCGAGTAAACAGGGGAAGTTTAGACGTCATCACCGTGACATCGCCGGAGCGGCGGTGAGTCACACGGAGGTGTCAGCCTGGCGTCTGCAGCCCCTGGCTTCTTCCCAGCCGTGGGGGCCACGGCCACTCGGATGAGACACTCCAGAGGCACTTGACTGGATGACCTGGAAGGACCCACTCATTCAGATGTCAAGAGCGTTCTACGCTGGAGAACGGCTCTCATCGGAGGGCGAGCCACAAAGAAACTCCCTTGCCAAGCGATTTCTGCAGGAAACCTGCCCTTGAACTTGGCCCCCGTGGGTGCCGGGTGGCGCGTGCTCTTCAGAGTTCCTGAGACCTTGGGGTGTGCGAGGACCTTGGCAAGCTCGGCCACTCTGACCTCGGTGGTTGTCCGTGTGGCCTCGGTCCCGGCTGGAGGTGGCCGCCCTGTGGATGACGGGAGCAAAGTTTGCAAGCTGCCTCCCAGCAGCCGCCGGGGGCAGGGAGGCTCGGAGCCACCCGCCGGCCACGCACCCTGTGCACGCTCCCAGGTGCAAAGCCGGTCGCCGTGGCCGCTCAGGACACGGCAGGCCCTCACGGGACAGGGTTCAGTTACACGTCTTAGAAATGAGAAGAACCGGAGGCTCCCTTTGGGACTAGGTGGTGGGGTGTGGGGAGACCCGAGGTGTGTGTATGTGGTGGGGGGACCCAGCCTGGCCCTGCTGCCCGGTGGCCTGGCCCCAGCCAGGCTTCCAGGCCCCCGGGGACCTTCCTGGTCCTGACCATGGAGGTGTCCCTGCCCCTGAGCCTCGCTGTGCCCCCGCCCCCACCACACCGCTCCCCAGCCGCCCCTGCCTGCCACCTCTCCAGCCGGCGCCTGGCTCCCCGGTTATAAAACAGCCTGCCTTTCTCTCCGCACCCTGACAGCCAGGTGATGGCCGCTCAGTTATCCTGGAAAAAAATAATTCACATAAGCAGATTTTAGCACATTTACCGGGTCTTTTAACTTCATCTGACACTGTTTGGATGGAAGATGAGAGAAGTATATTTTTATATCCCAGGGGACCGACTTTATGATGACTCCTTCAAGGTGAATATTGGCATTTATTTAGCCTGAGCAGAAAATAAAAAGGAACACACGGGAGCGTGAACACAGAAACACCGGACTCAGCAGATAGCGTTTTATTTTGTTGCTCTGAATTGCTGCCCCTCCAACGCAGCTAAATCTAAGTTAATTTAAAGTTTCTCTTGAGGGATTCACGTCCCATTAAAGGGCCCCCCGGCAGGGTGAGCAGAGTGGGGGGGGGCCCATCTGAACTCCCTCCTCGCTGGGGCCTCTGTGTGCCGCCCCTGAGGCTGGCCTCGGTGGGCCTGGTCCCACTGTCTCGGGGAGGGAATGGGTTTAGCTAACGGCAGCTCAGATGCAAACGTTGTTGGTCACGGGGAGAGGAGTGACGCGACACCACAGGCCGTCACGGGCTGGCACGGGGGCCGAAGGCGGGCTCCGGGGGGGACTCCCCGCAAACCGAGGTGCGCTTGCCCCCAAAGGTGGGCTGTCAGCTCTGGCCTCTGTCTGGCCTCCGCCGGGGCTCCAGCCAGCCCGGGAACACGCCCTTCCCTCCCGGGTGTCCCTCTGGAGCCCCCACGGCCCCTGCACGGTGCCTCCGGAAGGTCCCATTTATTTATGCTCTAACCAACTGGTCGGTGCAGCTCTTCGCCTGTTGGAAAGCCCCGGGCTGGTGAGGGGGACGGCGGCGCCCCATCCTCGGGGGCTGCCACCAACCCTGAGGGGCGGGGGGCGGACAGCCCCCTGTGTCCCGCCCCACCCAGCGCACACACACACACACACACACACACACACTGGGGCCTTGTGGCCCTCTGTGGGCACCGAGACACGCCAGCGGGTTGTTGAGAAAATTTGAGACGTTCCCATTGGTGGCGGCTGGCGTCGCGCGCCCGCCTCGCGGATGCCGCCTCCGATTTATGAATGATGAAGTGGAGGACATTTGCTATCAGAAGCTCACAATGTAGCTCTTAATAAAAGATTAAACAAGGGAGGGCAGGCGGCGCGGGTTTCTGACACACCGCTGATAAGGCGCGCGGATGCGGGGCGGCGCGGCGCGGCGCGGCGGTGACAGATGCTGAATGGCAGACAATGAGCACATGTTGCTGTGGCCGCGTGACGTGTGGCCATGTGGAGCATCTGTGCGAGGGGCTCTCGCGGGCCGCGCGCCGGACAGGGGGCGCCCGGGCCTCGGGGCTGGCCGGGACGGGGGCGGTGGGGGGGCACAGACACGACCCCACGGCGGCCGGGTTGGGGCGGGCGGGCCGGCTGCCGGGGCGGGGCTGCCCGGAGGAGGCGGTGGCGGCAGCCGCTGTCACTTTGAGAAATGAGGAGTGGAAGAGGCTGGGACCGACTTGGCAGATGTGTGAGAGGAACAGGGAGCATATTGATCAATTAAATATGCAAATACCTCGGCGAGGAAAGACAGAGATGAATAAACTGACAGAAACATCAAACTGCACATTAATGACTCGGTGGAGTGCCCATCCCAACAGTTTAGTTCGGGGTAAATGCTCCTTTACCTGAGTCAGTTCGCCGGGCGCCGGGGGACTGGGATGGGGGGGGCGGGGTGGGAGGCCAGCGGTGCTCTGGGTCCCGTGTCCTCCTGGGGGTGGGGGGTGGGGGTGGGGGCGGCCCCCAGGCCCGCCTGTCTGCCGGGAACCGGGCAGGGAAGTCAGGTTTCCCGCAACAATAGCCCACCACTCCCCATTGTTGCCCACTTTTTCAGGCCGGTGCTGTCTCCTCTCCTTTCTCAGCCTCCCCGAAGAAAGCCCGATTGTGTCGGGCCAGACGCTGCCGGCCGCCTCCCGCCCACGGGTGGACCCCGTATAAACCCGGGGACCCCGGCTTGGGTTTCAGGCCTGTGCGGCGGCGGGCGGGCCCGGCCGGGCAAGCCGGGCCCCTTTTGTCCTCGACTTGGACTCCGTGAGAGGCACCCAATTATGACTCCGCTCTTCAGACTAATGAAATTATCGTCTTGTTCGCGCGCTCCGGCGCTGTTGTCAAGACTTTGAAACATGACCGTTTAATTACTGACACCCACCGCAGCTCATTTTATGCACGCAGAGCTTGAAAACGCTCGCCTCCACCGGCCGCCAGAGGTGCGGCGCTCTGCCCTTCGCGCGGAAGAGCCCTCTTTTCATATGAAAATTTAATACGGCGGAGGGTCAGCCTGGGCCCCCTCCTGTCGCGCCGCCCCGGACGTGGCCATTTATAACAGAATTATTTGAGATTCCTCGCCGGGGAAAGGGCAGGGACGGCGGCGTTGGGAGGACGCCGAACAAAACCCCGGCCAAGTTCAATGCTATCTGCCCTCGGCCGCCCGTGCGCGCGAGCACCGCGGCGAGTGGCCCTGGTGCCGCCGCTGCCGCCGAGGCGGGAAAGTGAGATGTCATTTAGAGAAACTGGGGAAAATATTCAGACGCTGACATTTGGGCTGTTTTTCCACTCTGATAGCATCAAAACTTGTACTTCTCGATAATAAACAGGAGAATGTCAGCTGTCTGTCAGGCTTCTGGGGGAGCGCGGCCGGGCAGGGGGTGCGCCGGGGCCGCCGCGGCCGGCCTTGGGCTCTGCCGCTCGCTGGGCGCGGGTCCTTCCGTGTTTTCCCAGGGGGGCCCCAGGTGGGCATTGTCCCCCAGGTCTGCCTGACCCCTCTTACCTTGTGGGGCTTCATGGCACACCCTTTTTGCAGGATGGCACCCAGGGGCTCTGCTCCTCCCACAAAGGTCCTGGGGTCACTGGTGGGACCCTGAGACTGACCCCCGCCCCACGCCGCACCGTCGGCTCACTCTCAACCCCCACGGGCTCAGAGCAGCCACGGGAGCTGAAGTGGCACCAGGTGACATGGTGGGGAGCGTGTGCCGCTGCAGGCGTGGGTTGGGAACACGTGTGGGCCCCACGGCAGCTCCAGGAGGGCCCGGCTTTGTCTCGTCCCCCCCCAGCCCCCCCGCATGGCCCGCTCCCTTCTCAGACCCCTGTCAACCTCAGGTCGCGTGGCCTGACACGGGCGATGCTGGCAGTGAGGTCGGCTCTGCCTCTCCTCGGTGCTTGATTAGTCAGATTGATGGCGGAGGCCATATGTGGCCGTGTCAGGACTTGGCTGCTAGGCTCCCGTGCCCCCCCCCGCCCCCCCCCCCCCCCCCGTGAAAGACAGGCGATGCTGTGGGGCGGGGGGTGGCCATGGGGGGGGCCGTCTTCCTGTCTGCCCCCGCCTCCGCTCCGTGTTCAACGGTCGCCTCTCCCCCTGCCAAGTTCACGCGGGGCTGGCGGGGGGCCGGCTGGGCGTGCCACCCGAGCCCAGCCCGGGAGGAGTTGGGGCTGCGGGTGGGGGCGGGGCGCTCAGGGGAGAGAGGACGGCGTGCCCCCCTCTGGAAGACAACAAAAGGACGCTCCGGAGGAAGAGCCGCGGGAGGAAGACGCAAAGACAAAGGAGGGGCAAGGTCAGCGGAGCTAATAGGCTGAACAGCGAACCGCCTCGGGCGGGCTCCCCAGCCTGGCTTCGCCGCGGCTCCAGCCAGCCCCGGCCCCCGCGCGCCGCCCCGGGGCCGGGCACCCGACGGCGGGGCCCCCGAGGGCCCGGCCCGCTCCCGGGCGGCCGGGCTGGGGCGGCCAGCTGCTCGGAGGGGCCGGCGTGGCGGCGGGCGGCGGCCGGGCGCGGGGCTGTCAGGTCCCGTCTTGCTGCCGGGCTTCACTCAGCCGCTCCTTTAATGTGCATTGAAGTAGAATAAGTGAATCTTCGCAGCACCAGCTGAGCTCGGACTTGTTTTTGCATGGTGGCTGTTACGGCCACCGAGGCCACCTGACATCCGGCAGCCGGCCTGGGTTTTTTTGGCAGCGCCGGACGGGAGGCAGGCTCTTTCATCCGCCAGGAGCCGCCGACGGCCGTCAGTGCCCTCCCCCACCCCGCGTTTTGACTTCTTCCTAATAATCTTTGCAGCTTCTTGATCATGTCCTGTGTTTCTCTGGACAAGTTGGAAGTTGCGTACGTCAGGACTTTGCTAATTAAAGTCATACTTTCAAAAATGCCATAATAACTGTTAATTAGCTTGATGCTATTTTCAGCATAATTTGCTAATTAGTAGAAAACCTGTACAGCATTTCTCCCTAATTACAGTATGGCTCCGCGCGCCGCATCTGTGACTTGACTCCAAATGATGCCATTACAAAGTCCCACATTACGGATTCTTTCAAAACAGTTAATTAC
>NC_040907.2:173748906-173786406 GCF_004126475.2 Phyllostomus discolor | reverse complement strand
CTGGTGGGCGCGCCACACCCATCGGCGTCAGGGCGCTGTCCGTGGGAACTGGTCTTTGCTGATTGGCCCTCTCGAATTTGGGATTCCCTCCAGGCCGTGGGGGTCTGGGGGCAGTGACAGTCCCTCTGGCTGTCCCTGTGAGCGGGACCCGGCGTCCCAACCCTGCGGGCCACCGTGCGGGTGCTCGTGCCCGGCACGGCCCAGGGGTCGCGTGTCCCACTAGAGGCTCTGTTGCGTGCTCGTTTCAGTGGCTGGGGGCGCCCTGCACGGTGGTGCCACTAGCATTTTGACGAGGGGCTTTATACACTGAGAAAGGGCTGCCCGAACCCCACGGCGTGTGACGGCACGGTGGCCGGGCAGGAAGGGGCCCCGGCCGTGGTGGGCTCTGCTCCGGGAGCAGTTCAGGAGACTTTCCGCTCTGGGGGAAGTCACGGCGCTTCGTAACCCAAACCGGGGAAGAGCACGCAGTGCCGGCAGCTCGTGCTCCCTGTGGTTGTGGGTGTGGAGAGCGCGCGTGGGCCCCGGGTCGCAGCGCGGACCCCGCGCTCTCGGGCCGGCGGCAGCGGGCACCTTGTGAGCGTGGGACGCAGCCTCGGGGAAGGCGTCCAGGAGCGCAGCCGACTTTTTAGATAAGACGGAGCTGGCTGTGGTGCGGTCCTTCCTCCGGGCGGCTGTCCTTAGCTCTGCTGACACCTGCCCGGGGTGGGGGCGAGCGTGCGTGGCCACTGAGAAGTGGTCGGAGGCCTCCGTCCCTCTGCCCCAGGCCCGCCGGGAAATGCCTGTAACGCACGTGGGTGCTGCCGGCTGGGCGGCTGCCGGGGCCGAGGCGGTCCCGGGTGGGTGTGGGCGGAGCCCCCGGCCAGCAGGTCTGCGGGCAGAGCAGCCAGAGGGGCGGGCGGGACACCCCGCTGGAAGGAGGGGTCTGTCCCAGTTTGCAGAAGGAGCTGATGGCTCGGGGAGGCTGTGGGCTCCCCCTCCCAGACACGCGGGGAGCCCTCTAGTGGGGACCAGCAGCACTGCGTGCCTCTCTGCCACCCGCACCCACCTGGTCCCTCTAGTCCCCGAGCTCAGGGTGCACCGGCCCCAGCAGGACGGCTGCTCGGGGGGGTGCAGAGGGCCCCTTTGGCTTCCTTGTGGGCCCCGAGCGTGGTGATGGGGACACACCAGCTGCCCCGAGGCCGGGCAGAGGTGACACTCCGCTTTCTGAGGAGGCTGACCCGCCTGGCCGGGAGGGGTGGGTGCTGGCTCGGTCAGGTGACCCTCTTGGAAAGTTCCAGCTGCCCAGACGCCCTGCCCCCACCTACCCTGCCAGGGCTGTGGGGGGCGAGGGGGCAGCTTCCTGTCCACTTTGTCTGTTGTTTCTTTCCCGGCCGCGTGGGGCCATCTGCAGATCCTGGGGACTCCGCTCACCCTGGGGTTTGGATAATTCTCTACCTTTTTTTTTTTTTTTTTTTTTTTGGTAATTGCAGAATCATAAAATATTTTAATTTCAAGGTTAGCAATTTTCTCTTGCATACTTAATTTATAATTAGCTGGTTTATAAACCTGTTCTGCGAATATAATTTTACTGTTGCCAAATGTTCCTCATGAATAATTAAGGGCAAATCCCTATTTATCAAATTATTAATATACCTAATAGCCTTGTTTTCATAAACAACGCGCCGGCGCTGGATCTGAAGGGAACCTCCGCGAGGGATCGGGTGCCGGTTCCCACCGCGGCCGGGCCCCGATCTGCTCTCAGCACAGAGGGACGCTTGTGCTGTGCTGATGTCACGGCCCCCGGCCTTCTTCCCCGCACAAAGGCCCAGGTATCAGTAGCCGGACAAACACAATGGCCATTCAGCAGTGGGCCTGGCCTCCTCGGCCCCGCGAACAATGTTGTTGTCTGTTCTCTTGGTTCCCCAGGAGCATTTTTGGAGGAAATGTAGATGAGACCATCTTTTCAGCCTTTAAACATCTCTTCGGCAGAACCCCTACCCCCTTTGGTGGTGTCTGCTGCTCGAAGTGAGGGCAGCCACGCTTTTGTGGGAGTTTGGGCATGGGCACATGAGTGAGCACCCCCGGCCCCGGCCCCCCGTCAGCTGACCCGGGCCGTGTAAGTGAGATTCGGGTCCGGAGATGGAGGCAGAGCCTGGAGTAGGCTTCAGTCCGGAAGGAGAGCGGGGCGTCCGTGGCGCTGGGGGCCTGGGCGTGACCCGTGCTGGGGCTCCCCCGGCCCCTCCTCCCTCAGCCCCCAAATTGCTCGGAGCCCAGAGAACTGTGCTTCCTGCTCGCCCAGAATTCAGAGCACCGGCTGCCCCCAGCAGGGCTGTGGCTCCCACGGCTCAGTGGGGCGAGCAGCCAGAACCACACGCAAAGGCCGATGCCGGTTCGCCAGGATTCACCGGAAAGCAAACTTGTGGGTGGGTCCCCTCGAGTTCGTGCACGGCCTCCGTGCTGCCCTCGGGCCTTCCGGGGGACGGGGCCTCCGTCGGGTGCACAGGAGCAGGCGGCCGGCTGCCGGGCCCGCAGCGCGGCGTGTGCGGCTGCCCCCGGCCGGCCCCCTGTCCCCGGCCCGGAGCCCGGGCCGGGGCCGGGCCCCACGCTTCCTGGGGGCTGGCATGTGTGAGCCCATGCGCCATGTGTGTGCGACTCCATGTGTATGATTCATTCCAGAGCAGTTTTAGTCCTCATAAAATATTCATTTTGGTTGTGCAGGGCCCTGTAATTGCCATCTCTCACCCTGAATTATTTATACCTTGCACAGACTGACAAAGCTCTGCCGTGCGGCCCTAGATGAATCAGAAACACGGGCCTTTGCTGCCAACAGCATTATAGTTTCACAAAATATGGCACCAGCGTCATCCCGGCTGCCTCATCTCTAAATCCAGCTTTTCTTGATTTGACATTTTCTTTACTCTTCCATTGTCTTAGTCAGGCAGAGAGGTTGCCTCTTAACTCCGAGCAGCAACCTTTCTTGCTTGCATTATAGCCGCTGTGCTTCAGAGGACTAATGTATCTTTATTGCCCTCACTTTTTTATGCTCGGTAACAAGACAGTGCTTGGGCTCACTTTAGAGCCATATATTATACATTAGCGATAAAATGATGCAAATAGTCCTGAATACTCTTCAAACAGATCGTGGAGATCAGCCCGACTCCGGCTGCGCGTCGCAAACACAGAAGAGAAAGGTGACTCGCCAAGTTGGGCGGGGACACGTGCCCCCGCTGCGGGCTGTGCGCAGGCCCCGGGGCGGAGGTCCCAGGTGGGGCCGAGACGCGTCTGGGCTCCTCCGTGGGTGGGGGAGGTGCTGGGCTGGGCCCCCCACGCTCAGCACCCTCCCCGTGCAGCCTCTTGCTGGCTCTGGCCTCCCCTGGCGCCCACCTGTCCTGCAGCCGGGCGCTGCCACGCCGGTGTTCCGACGCCTGCCTCTCCAGGGGGACCCTGTGCCCTCTCTCTGTCCCCTCCCCCCACGCTCCGGGAGATGGACCTTTAGATGGAGGGACCGGGCGTCTTTAGGAAAGCTGCGTTGACATGGATCTGATGCTGGGGGGACAGGGCCCCGCTCCTCCGCAAACCTCGCCCAGCCAGGCAGGCAAGCGCCCAGGTGGCTACGGACGGACGTCGGCGGCGTGTGATTCTGCGCGGGGACAATGAGAACCGGCCACCGTGCCAGGGGAGCTTCTCTGCGTGCCGGAGGCCCCGGGAGAGTGCCTCCGGGGACCGTTCCCACACGGAGCCGCCCACGGTGGGAGGGGCCCGCCGGGCCTGCGGATCTCAACACCGCGGGCCTTCCCGGAGCCCAGCAAGGGGCTGGATTTACGGCCCCCGGCGGCTCCCGGACCGGGGAGGCGAGGGACCAGGCCGGCTGCCGCGCCGAGTAATGGATGACCCGGACGCCCATTTCTCTCGTAGTTGTTGACACGCAGGAGTAATGAAGTTAAAGCTCCGCACACATGTGCCCCCTCATTAAGCTGCATTACCTGCATTAAAACTAATAATTGCCACTCAGAGCTGGGCTCCCATTAATCATTTATAATGTTTTAATAAGTTTTTAATCAGGACCTAAAAGGCTGGAGAGGCCGGCGTGGGCAGGTTCCACACTGGTGTTCTCCGCGCTTGATTTAAAATGGGATTTTTTTATTAATAATTCAACCCGCAAAGAAGATAGTTCTTAATGAAGCAGGCTGGTGTGGATGGGGAGGCGGGCCTCTGAGCCAGAGGAGATCTTCGCCCCTGCAAGACCGGGGGGTGAAGACGAACCGAGAAAAGGCCCCCATTTGTGTTGAGAAGGATCCCGGTCGCCCGCAGAAACCAGGGCGGCCTCGGGGCGTGGGGGCCGCTCCTGCGGTCGCCAGGGCCCTGAACACAGGCGCACGTGGGGGTGGGGGAGGGGGTGGGAGCTGGAGTCTGGAGGCGCGCAGGCGTGCCGGCTCTGCCGGCGACGTCCCCGAAAGTCTCCCCGGCAGCTGGCAGCAGGTCGCTGCGGCCTCCGACGCGAACCAAGTGGTGCTGGCATTCTTCTTAAGCGAGGAGCGCCGTGATCAGAGCCGGCAAATAGAGTGCTGTCCGGAGGGAGCGGGGAGCCGTTTTAATGAGCGCGCGGCGGAGGACGGGACGCGGCCTGATTGACAGCGCGAACGGTCCGCGGGGGGGGATGTCAGGGCGGCGGCGCCCATTAGAACCGGGAGCCAGGTAGCGGGGGGACGGAGATAGGCACTTGAAACGGAAGCCCCGGTGTAAACACGGCGCACGTCACGCCGCGGCTGTGCTGTGCGGTTGACTCCTTTTAAACAGATAACCTTATCAAAACTATCCTGAAATATCAGAGCAGGTACGGAAACGCTAACTAGAACCCTGACAGCGAGCGAGCCGGGGCGGGCGGCGGGCGGTGGGCTGTGCGGGAGCTCGGGGCCGCCGCCGGGTTCCCGGGGCCTGCCTGGGCACTCGAGCCACCCGGAAAACTTGAGTGCAAGCCACACCAGCGTCCCCCGCCGGGGAGGCCCGGGCAGGCTCCACGCTGGCGGAGGCGGAGGAGCTGGCCGGCAAAGCTATTAAATCCCATCAGATCTCTCTGGCATCATTTTAATGAGAATCGTTGCGGAAGAGCAAGATCGTGGTATCTATAGGAGCCTCTTGACAGCCGCCGCTGAAATTGTGATGAAAAGAAAAACCATTACAGTACCGACTCCGCGATAAGGCTCTTCGGACGGACGGCGGGGGGCCGGGCGCGGCTCCAGACCGCGAAGGGTTAATTTTCTAAACCTAATAATGTTCGATAGCGAGGTATTTGTCAGGAGATAAAGAAGTGATAGAATCTGGGAAGTGGGTCCCTGGGCGATTGTAGTACAAATATTGTTAATGCGGTGTGGTTACTCCGGCGGAGGGAAGGGAAATAGCTCCCGTCCACCGGAGACGGGCCCCGCTGCTGCGGGGAGGACCTCCAGACAAAGGCCAGCGGGCGCCGGACGGCGAGTCAAGCCGTGGATATTTTCAAATCCTCCTACGTCCACATCTCCAGGCCCGGCAGAGCGCGAGAGCCCGGGACGGGGCCTCCCAGGAGCCTGGGGACCCGCTGCTGCCGTTGTGGGGTGCTGGGCGGCCCGGCCCTCTCTCCCGGGGAGGGGCCCCTCCCAGAGGACACCCGGCCGCGGCCGTAAAACCCGGGACGGTCACCCTCTGCCCCCTGCGTGATGACGTCACGGAGGCCCGAGTATATGAGGCCCATAACTTGAAACGTACAAGAATTTAATAAGTCTGGTGTTAAAGCAATTTGTCATGGCATATTTGAAGGATAAATCAGACTAATGGAGCCGGGTCCCCCTCCCGTCTGGCTTGAAAGGAGGCGAGCCCCGTCATGGCTCCGGGCAGCGGCGGGAGGGAGAGGGGGGCCCCCCTGCGACACCGGGACCCTCGCATTTTGGAAACCCGATCCGCGCTGACCTGCGCCCTGTCTCCGGGCGCCGGCGGCAGAGCGGGGCCGCGGAGGGCTGCTCATTACGGGCTCTCTGAAGGACGCCCCATCCCGGGCCCCCGGACCCGATCAGCAGCCAGGGCTGCCTCGGGATCGATACGGCCGCCGCTGATGGCCCGGCGCTCGCCCGCACGCAGCTGCGGCCACTGCTTTCAGGGACTTCCCAGTAATTAGCGGGGCGCAAGGAAGCACTCAGCCGGCCACCGCTCTCTCATCAGTCAGAGGGAAGTCTCTCACGGGCTCTGTCTTTTCATTTGGCTCTTTAACCGTTTCCTTCCAGGAGCGCACCCAGCCAGGTGGGCAGGGCCGCGCCCCAGCAGCCCTGGAGGGCCCTGGGCCTGTCTCCCCAGGCTTCCCTCCCGAGGGGGTGGGGGTGGGGGGTGTGGGGTGCGCTCCTGTGGTGATGGGCTCCAAGCAGCAGTGACGTGGATGCTGGGAATCAAGCATCTCAAAGCGAACCGTTCAGGGGCCTTGACTCTGTCCACAGGGCTGCGCAGCCACCTCGCCCACCCACTTCCGGAGGCCTCTGTCGCCCCCCTGAAAGGAAGCCCTGGAGTCCGTCCCTTCAGCAGCCTCGCCCGGCCCCCTCCCCAGGCACCCGGCCCCCAGCCCCCGCCCGGGGGTGGTGACTTCCACAGTTGCCTTTGCTGGTTGGTTTTCCACGCTCGTGTTTTCCTGCCAAGGTTGTTACGTATGAAAACAGCCTCCTGGCCTCGCATTCCGGACTCAGGAGCTGACACCACGGGGGCTGGCCCCGCCGTGGGGTCTCCGCCCTGCCGTTCGCGGGGACCCAGGGAGCTGTCAGCGCCGGGATTCGCCCGCGAACGCCGCCGAGGGGTTTTGATGGATGGCGCGGGGCCCGTGGCCACGTTCGCTGGCTGCTTGTTAAGGGCTCTGCCTGAAGCCGGCGCGTGCACCCTCCCCCAGGAAAGAGAGTGGCGTTTTTCATCCTCGACTCCGACGCCCCTGTTCCCCGTAATTGAGGCCCAGAAGAGAAGGTCAGCCGCCAGGCCGGAGGCTGGCGTCCAGGGCGGGAGGCCTCGGGTGGAAGCCAGGGCTCCCTCCTCCACGTGGCACTTAACCTGCGCTAAGGTGCACGCCTGGGAGCCCCTGCCCCTGTGTGCCCGCCCGGGGCCACCCGGGTCGCCGTCACGCAGGCTGGCCAGCACTGGCAGGGCCACGCCTGGGAGAGGCTCACAGGTAACAACTAAAAATTAAAAAAAACCCACAATTTCCACGCATCGGGTTCCTGAGGTGCGGACAGCAGGTGACTTCACACAGGTGACCTCCACGTACCTGTCCACGTGCACAAGGCAGGGAACCCGCTCCCGGGCCCCCCTTCGCTCCCGGTCACCGGGGAGCACCACCCCACACCCACCCCTTTCCCCAGGAGACCATCCAGTGCTCCTCGGACCAGAGGGGACGGAATCGTGGGGACGTGGCGACTGGCCACAGCTGGGCGAGAAACTGCCGCCTGGGGGCCGGCGGTCAGGACGAGGGGCCCCGGTGACTCGGCAACAGCGCTGTCACCGATGTGGCCCCTGGTAGGTCGTGGCTTTGGCCGCGAGCGGGTGCGCCGGGAGGGTGGGCGCGCCACCGACCGGAACGCGCCCCTCACTCTCCTCTGACAAACCGAATTCATTCCTTGCGTAATTGATAACGGCCTCGGCCAATTATTTCACACATTACAATACACAGAGGCCCCTTTACAGGTTTTGCAGGGCTCTAATTAGCTATGCTAATATCCCCTTTATTGGTCCTAATATTGCTCAACACCTTTCGCCATCCCGGAGCCCACGAGAGCCCCGCGGCCTGTCAGGACAGCTGATTATTGAGAAAGATAGCTTTAATCAAACCTAATTGCAGTTAATTTTTCTCTCCTGCTCTCTGTTGCCAGCGTCTAATGCCGTGGACTCCTTGATATTCCATTAAATTACAATTAAACAGCCTTCTTTGTTTCCGACCGTCCTGAACAATGCCGCAAAGTTCTGGGGCCGCTTGCGGGAGCGCCGCTCGGGCCTAATTGCCGGCTCCCTCACCGAGGGCCAATTTGCACAATACCCATGTAGAATTTAAACAGTTCATAATGTAATGGATATTACACAGGAGCCTCGCACTACAATTAAAATGATTTTCATCAGCCAGAGGAGCTCTGGTTAATCAGCTTCATAAAAGTAAATATAAATGAACTAATTCATAGCTTAAACACACAGATAGGGAGCCGGCTTCCAGGTCGGCTCCCGCGCGGTGGGGGTGAGCCCCGTGCTGCGGGGACGCGGAGGGCACCCCACTTCCAGTGCTGCTCCCTGTGACCCGTCTTAGGCCCTTGGTCGGCCGCGCGCCGGTGCTTCCAGGACCCTGCTTTCGACTTCCCCACCGCGGGCACGGCCGTGGCCGCAGCTCTGCCTGGAGCCGTGGCGTCACTGTCCGGGCAGAGAAGCCGGGGGTGGCGGGGGGGGTTGGCCTGGAGACTCCCAGCTCCAACTCAAGTCCTCCGCCGCGGGACCCAGTGGACAGGGGCCCCACGTCCAGGTTCACAGGGTGCTCCTGCGTGAGAGGCACCCTCCCCGGACACCTGCTCTTCGCAGAGCCAGCGAGGTCTCCCAACGGGCGTCCTCTCCCGGCCCCCGAACGCTCCGAGGAGGAGAGAGCCTGATTTCAGGAGCAGTGAGATCCCACCTCCCCCCTGCTGACCGCGCCTGGGAGCTCCGCAGGGCCCTGTGCCTCGCCGAGGGCGGGACAGGGCCGGGGCGTCGGGACGGGTGCGCTGGGTACCCCGGGCCACTGCCTCCCTCCTGCCTGGGAGAAACAAGTAAATAAAGCCCATATTTCAGGCTTGATTTACTCCGGCACCTACTGTGAAAGATGACGACTCTTTAGGGAAATAAAGACGGGGTCAGGGAATTAGTGTACAAAGTGGTCATTTCGATGATGGGCCAGCAGCTGCGATGGGAAGCGCAATGTACACAATTAAGCATAATGCGCTAATGACAGGTTAGAGTTTTTATCGCCCCTGCCATCGAGCCGCACGTCCGCGGTTAGCAGCCATAAAGAGATTATTGGTGTTCCAGCCAAAGATTTTCTGACACAGGAGAGATTTTTCCTCCCTAACAAGAGGACGAGGTCCTTTGTGTGCCAGGCTCCGGGAGAGGGGTATGCAAAGGGGCTGTCAGACACTTCTCGGAGGAACAGCCCATTAAAGGGCAGTCGAGGACGGGGTGAGAATGGACCTCCCACGCCCGGCCTTCGGGCCCCTCCCCCTCCCTCCCCAGTGCCGGCACGGCGGGTCCCACCGAGTCTGTCCAGTTCGCCGTGCACCCGGCACATCCGCACACAGCATCGGCGGTCACCACAGGCCGGACCCCACTCACGAGGGGGCCGGGGGCTCGATCGAGTCCTTCACTTCCTTATGACCGACACAGGGTGCAGAGGGGACGCAGGGCTCCCCTCGGGGCGGAAGCTGCCCCTCTGTGTCCCTCACCGGGTTTGTGTCCTTGGGACCCAAGAGCCCGAAGAGGTCCTGCTCCCGGGGGCAGCCCGTGGCAGGCCTCTCCCGAGGGTCTCACTGCCTGTGTGTGATGTCGGCATCGGAGCCCCTGCAAACGAAGTGGGCGTGCAAGGCCACCTGCCCCGGAGTCCCCCCCCTCCACGGAGAGGACCCGGCACCCTGCCGTGTGCGGCTAATTTCTGCACCGAGGGCAGCGGAGGCTGCCAGGCGACCCCCGAGCCTGCCCCGTGCGCTGGGGGGCACAGGGGTAAAAAGGCCTTGAGGAATTTGCAGGCGGCTCCTCCGGAGCGGGCCCCTCTGCCCTGTCGGCGGCAGGAGCCCCCGGAGCCGGCTCGGCGCGGCGTGTGCCGCGTCCCAGGCAGGCGCCTGCCCGGGAGCTGAGCCGGCTGGCTGTGTGCGGCGTAATTGCACCGAGCAGCCGTCCCCGAAGTGGAAACCTAATTGCCTGAGAGGACGGTAACTTTGTGACGCCCTCACCTTGTTAGGCCCTTTCCGACGCAGTTCAAGTGCAGAGCGGCCGCAGGTGCGCCTAATTTACCTCGCCGCAGCGCGTGCAGTTTAATTGCAGCGGTGGTTAGGAAAAACTGGTGGGTGGAATGTCAAGTGACTGGCTGGGCTGCTGGCAGATGGCGTGCAGAGGCTCCGAGCGCTGGAGTGTAGGTGAGGCGAATTAGCCCGAGATGTGAATTCCGGCCTCGAGTGGCGAGGCCTCGCCGCACATGAGGACACGGAGCTTGGTGGCCGGGACGCTCCCGCCACCCACGGGCGTGTCCTGTGCCCCGACGGGAAGCCGTCCACAGCGTGCTGGGCACGGGCCGAGGACGGACCTCGGTCTGCTGAGGAGTTTTAGTTTTGGGTGTGATCGTTGGCAAGGACCCTGGAATGTCAGGTTGAGTTCAGGGAGATCACATGAATTCTTAAAAAAACCGGGCCATCCTCCTGAAGGACAGGGGGCGTTTGGGAAGAAACCGGACACGCTCCCTGGGCAGCCTCACTGGACAGGACGCCCAGACACCCGAGGACCGACCGCCCGCCTGGGGGGCGTGGCCTGCTCAGTGAGGCACCAGGGTGCGGGGACAGGACCCCGCCGTCCCCGTGGCCGGTGGCCCGGCCGGGTCCCCAGGGTCCGTACTGACAGCCAGAGCATCCCCCTTTGTCACCGAGCATGCATGCGGGGACGGGGAGGGCAACCTGACGGTGATTTTGTCAGAGCGTCTCCGCACACTGCCGGGGCCCCGACTCTTCAGGCCTCCCAGCTGGAGGGCGGGGCCGCCTGGGAAGGCACCTGCTCTGCACCTGGTCCTGCTCTCTGCCCAAGCACCGGAGTCCTGGTCACCTCCGGGGGCCTGGGTGACCCCCTTACCAACGCAGCTGGGCCTTTCCCAAGGGCATGGCAGCCCCTGGCATAGCACCCCAAGTCCTCTCTTCAGACTCAGGCCGTTGTGACTCCCCAGATGCCTCTTTGGGAGTGCAGTCCCTCTGGGGGCGGGCCCCAGGGTGGGGCTGCGGGAGAGAACGCCGCAGGTGCGGGTCAAGGTGAATGTCGGATAAACGATGGCTAGGTTTGCAGGGTAGCATGTCCCGTGGTGTGCCTGCCCTAACAGAAGGGCGGCTGGTCTGAAACTCAGGTCAGACTGGGCCTCCTGTGTCTTCACGGGTGGAGGCCGGCGGTCCCCCGGGGGTGCCGGTTTCCTCGATGGGTCACGGGCGGTTGGGCAGAGGTCTGGGCGAGACACGGCCGGTCCAAGTCACGGCTGTTCTAATAAGAGGTGGGAACTGGTGACGCCAGGGGCCCGAGGAAGTCATTGCTTTCATGCGGAAGAGCCTGCACCGGCCACGAGGCCCTGTGCCCGCCGGCAGGGCCCCCAGCCGGGTCAGTGCGGGGGGGCCCCCGCTGCTCCCCGTGTGAGACTGCCTGTCGAAGACCTTGTACTTTTTGTCTGATGACTCTAACAACTGCCCACCTTTTCTTTTGTATTTCTGTAGATTCTTTCTAAAGTTTTTCCTCAAGTGCAATCAGAACTGTTTGAAGAATGCGGGCAACCCTCGAGACATGCGGAGATTCCAGGTACACGCTCCTCCAAGATGCCCGGCCGTGGTCCTCCGGGTGGGGGTTCGAGCGGTCTGCTGCCGCCGCCGTTGTGGAGACGGTCTCGAGCTCTCGAGGGCTGGGGAGCCAGCCCGGGTCGGCACCCTGCATGAAATCCCCCCGCCGGGGGCTCTCACCGGGGCCTGGCCCCTTCAGGGTGGCCGCCTCCGTGCGGCCGCCCGCCTGCTCACTCCGAGCCCCTGAGGGGCTGACCTCACTTCTGGGACCCTGGCCCGGGGTCCGGCCCCTAAGACCAGGCGTGCACGGGGGCGGGCACTCCATACCCAGCACGCGGGGCCGCCAGGGCTGGGGGCCGGGCTGGGTAGGTCTCCCGGGTGTGTCCGGGGGGACCCTTCCAGATGCTCTTCAGAGAGTCCTCTGAACGCCAGCACCTCCCATGGCCCGTCCCTCGGTTCCACCGCTGTGCACGCTCGATCCACGAGAACCCGGCGCTCTCGCTGGAGGTCTTCCAGGAATCAATTGGCCGATTGATTCTTCCGAGACGAGAGGGTGTCCTCGGGGCCGGGCCTCCTCGCCTGTCGGAGGCTGGCCTCTGCGGGCTCTGGAAGGTCTCCTAGCTCGGCTGCCTGCCCCTGCGGCCTGACCTGTTCTCGCTGCCCCAGCCCTCACCCGAGTCCTGGGCTGCGCCTGGGCCGGGCGGCCTCGGCCTCGGGTCTGCCCCGAGGCCTCCCCTCGAGGAGAGAGGCGGAGAGCTGGTGGAGGTCAGGGGTAAACGAAGGGCGGGTTCCTGGTCTTCCAGCCTTTGTTTGAGAAGGATGAGGAGGTTGCTTCAGGGTGAAGGGTACCCTGCCCCCCTGATGGATGCTTTTGCTGACTTTTATCTAGAAACATGCTCTGGGCTGGGTGCCACCTCCGCTGTGGGTCCCTACCAACCCGAGAAGACCTGGGCAGCAACAGACAGGACAGCTGGGCGGGATGAGTGTGCCACCCAGTTGCTCCAGGTGGTTTTAGAAATTCCACGGAGGGTCATCTGCCTTTGCAGCCGACCAGCCAATCAGAGCAGGGTGCCGGGGCTCGCCCAGGGCGTGCTCTGGAGCTGGGGACAGTGTCGCTGGCCCGCAGCGGGGCCCGCCTCCCGTTGCCTTGTGATGGTTCTGGGCGGAGCGGCGGGCCCACGCGGGCGCACCAGTGGCCCCCGCAGCGTCCGTCACCTCGGGGGGCCACAGTGGCCAGGAAGGCCTGCTGCAGCCTCTGGTGCCCATCTCCCGCCTCTCGGAGGTTTACCCGGACTTACCGGCAGGCCAGGGCTTCCGCGGTGTCTCCACCTGGCCTCGCCAGCCCGGCCCCGCCAACCCGGCCCCTCTGCCCCTCTCCGAGGTGCGCCCGGCGGCCTCTCCCGGCCAGCAGACTCCACTGAGCCCGTGTGTTTCCTCCTGCTGAACTGCACTCCTCGTTCCCCGGGCGGCTGACCTACATACAGATGACGGCCCAGACGGTGTCCCTTGTTTTATTTTTACCTTTCTTGGGTCTTCACGTGCCGTGGCCCAGGAACTTGGAAAGGGCCCCGGCTGTGTCTGGGTGCTGGAGTTCCCTGTCTCTGTGTCACCCTCCAGGGCTGGGTCCACGGGCTGCCTTGCACGCTAGGGTGGGGGGGCCTGGCAGACGGACCGCAGGAGGGCGCCCCGGTCGGCGGGAGCGGCCCTGCATGCTCTGTACAGAGGCCACGCGGCTGCCAGTGGCACCGCAGTGGGTCCGAGCCTCCGCCTGCCCGGGCCGTGCAGGGTGCCGCCCTCCGGGCAGCGAAGAAGGTACTGAGGGACCTGGCCCTGGGCGTGGGGGTGCCGACGGCTGCACGTTGCAAGGCTGCGGGGGGCCCGATGCCAGGAGGCTCCAGGCGTCCCGGAGGTGCCCACAGGGGAGAGGGTGGTCGGCGAGAGCCAGTGCGGGAGGTTTGGGGGTGCGGGCCCCCTGCCTGCTTCAGCCTTCCGGTGGGGCCTGAGACGTCCCTTCTCACCCGTGCATTCGCATGCACGCATGGAGCTTTGGCCTTTCCTCAGCCCTTAACTGTGGTGTTTGCTTCCCCAGCAGTTTGCTTAGAGCAGTTTCGGGTTTGCAGGAAGTTTTACAGGGAGCCCGGGGGATTCCCAGATGCCCTCCGGGCGCCCCTCCCTCGGTTTCCCTGGCCAGTAAGGTGTCGCAGCGGGCGGTGCCTTGCTGCGTGGCAGGGATGGGTGTTGATGCATCGTTGTTAACCATGCCCCCTGTCCCGGGGCTTCTCGCTGTCATGCGTGGGTGCGTGCTGACACGTGCAGGCCCAGCAGGGCTGGTGGCCGCGGATGGGCACCCCTCTGGCCCCTGCTCACCTGCCCAGGCCACACGCTTCTCGGGGGAGGGGTGAGGTTCTCTAGGTGGTGCTGGCCCCCGCTGCTGCCCGCACGTGGCAAAGAGCCAGGCCCCTTGCCCCCAAACCTGGGCTCCAGCCCCAGGGGTCCTGCTGCAAAGGGTCATCCCCTGTCTGGACCCTGGCCCCCCAGTCTCTGCTGCCCCGGCTACTCTGGGAATAACGTGCCTCGCACACCCGCCCCGGGGAGAGAGAGCTCCCAAGGCTGGGCGGCCGTGTCCCGCTCCCTGAGGCCATTGTGGGTGGCATTCTGGGGTGCTGGTCACAGGCCCCCTGGGGAGGCCACCATTCCCACCCCCGCTTCCCACGTGAGTTTCTTCGTGACTTCCGCCAGGAGGAAGAGGCCATTCCGCACGGTCTCCCCAGGCCCCTCTGACCCGGACCTGGGACAGGGGTCTCCCGTGCCAACGGGAGGGCATTCCCTGGGCGGACCAGGGTCCTCCTCTGCCGCCCTTGCAGTGGACTTGAGAGAGGATATTTCCCCTGCTCTGAAAACCCCCCCAGTATCCACGTTCAGCTCGGCCTTTTCAGGCGCCAAGCCCTCCGTGGCCAGACTCCCTGTCACGGGACGCTGACCCCGCCCCTCCGACGGGAGACCGTGGGCAGCGGTCACCCCTGACTCATGGACCCTTTTCTGGCAGCCGAGGCCTCACGGCTCTTCAAGGGGGACGGACAGTCTCCGGCAAACTAGTTTTAATTAGATAAACCACCCCACCAATGTGTGAACAGATCAATCACAACAGCAGCTTTAAAATGAGTGGCCAGAGGGGTGTTTCTGAAGCTAATGGCTAGGAGAATATTTCTCTGAATGGAATTCACTTGTTAGCATAATAGGAGATTAAACCATAATTAGGGGAGCAGGTTGCGAAGGGAAGCAATCTTGAGTCACAACAACACCAAACAAAAGCGAGCCTCCCTCCCGGCCCCGTCTGCCAACAGGGACGGGCGTGCCGGGCAGCCCGCTTGTCCCCCCACCCTGGGCTGGGGGCGCGCGCTGTCGGGGGCTGCGGTCGGCCCGTGCCGGCCCCGCTCCAAACCCGCTTCGTCTCCGCAGGTCGTGGTGTCCACCACGGTCAACGTGGACGGCCACGTGCTGGCCGTGTCCGACAACATGTTCGTGCACAACAACTCCAAACACGGGCGGCGGGCGCGCCGCCTCGACCCGTCAGAAGGTACGGCCCCTTCTTATCTGGAGAATGGTAGGCACATGCTACATGTCTCTTTTTATTTGCCATGATTCCTTTTCCGTTGCACCGTCCTTTATGTTGATTTGTGCTGAGTTACTGGCCCCCGCCCCCGCCTCGCTGGTCAGACCCCCCCCCCACCGCCCATGCCCGGCAGGGCCTGGGGGGACCCCAGGGTGTCCCGGGACGGGGTCCCCTCTGCCCTGCCCCTGTTGTCCCTCAGCGAGGTCCCCGCGTCCCCGAGTCCCTTGCTGCTTGGCCTTTGCCGAATTGGCTGGTTTGTGTCTAAGCTTCCTCCTGCTTAGAGCTTTCCGTGGATTTTGTGGACTTCGTTCCGTTCCCGCCTGCCCTGAGCCCCACCCTCAGGTCACGCCCAGACACCTGCGCATGTTTGGTGGGTGGTTGCAGCCGGGCCCATCAGCTCGGGACGGACTCCAGGACTGGATCCTGCCCCTGCACAGACGGACAGAGGGACGGAGAGGGGGGCGGGGTGCGGGGTTGACTGGGAGCTCACTCACGGGGCGGAGGGGTGAGGAAACACGGTGCCAGGCGTGTGGTGCCAAAGGCTCCCAAGCGACTTCCCGATTCCCTGTCGGACGAGAAGAACCTCGGTGGGTGGGTGGGTGGGGGGGAGGGGTGGGCAGGGAGGGAGCGGTGCCCCGGGGCATCGAGTCTAACACGGAAACGAGCCCCCCTTCCCCTGCCACGTGCCTGTGGGCCACGTCCCCTCGAAAATAAGGTCCCTTTTCTCTACGAAACAGCATGTCCTAACCGTGACCCCGTCCAACATTAATTGTTGAGAAAGGAACGTGAGCTTTTTTTAAAAAAAAGTGAATTGTGAACCAAACAGCAGGACGCAGTCTGGTAGAGCCCAGAGCCCACCCAAGCAAGCGGTTCTGAGACAAGCCCCCGCCCGGAGGCCTCGGGCCGGGGAGACGCACCCCCGGAGTGGGTGGGGGTGCGAGTGGCGCACACGCAGAGCCTCCCCGCGAGGCGTGAGGCGGCCCCGAGGCTGGGGGGCCGTCCGCGCGTCTGCGGCGGCCCTCAAAAATAAACTAATTTGTTTTTCCCCATTAATGACGGAGGTATAGGAGAACAAAAATATAATAATTAAAGGTCGCCCTGGGCCCAGAGTCATTAGCCTCCGTGACGTGCTGTTTACCTCCTTCCTGGGCACCGGCACTAGGTACGTGCTCTGCCTGGCAACCCTCACTAATGAGGCTCACAATTAAGAAGGTTGAACCCCGTCCCCGGTCCCCGCTTCCCCAGAGAGCCGGAGCCCGCCACGCGCCGGGCTCCGGGAGGCCCTCAGCCCTCTGGTGCTGGGTCGGCGTCTGGGGCCGAGCTCAGCCTCCTCTAATGAGCTCTGATGATGTGAGCCGTGGACGCGTGTTTATTTTTGTAAGCAGCGCGGAAGAGCGTTTGACTGTGAGCAGAAAATAATCGCGTTTAGGAAAATAAAGGCCACGAGTGGGTACCTCGGAGATAAAACCCAGCGCGTCGAAGAGCTGTTTGTAGAGGCAATCTGCATCACGAGGTTCTCCCCTCCGTGTTTGTTTCTCGGGGTTTTGACATCAACGTCGGGCCCCGTCCCCCTCTGGCCAGGAGACGGAAGTGCCCTGTGCTGTGCCACCCCCCCCCCCCCCCCCGAAAGTGACTCATCCTCTTAAGATGCGAAGAGGCGACTGGGAGGTGGCGAGCACAGGCTTCCGAGAAACAGGCGCAAACAGGGAGCTGCCTGCATGCGTCTTGTGTTGCAACGAGGGCCCTGCAGCGAAGAGCAGGGCCCTCTCCAGGATGAAGAGGAGCGCGCCCCACGCGCCTGCCGCCTTCCCGGAGAGCCGGCCCGGGGGAAGTTCACGCAGGGCCCGGCCTCCTCCTGCCTGGTTCGGACCCATCTCGGGGGCGGGGGGCGGGGGGGTGCGGGCTGGAGCCGGCCCCGCGTTCTCGAAGGAGAGCGCTCCCCATCAACGGCAGCCCGTGCCCGTGTGCAGCCTCTCCTGGCTAACACCTCATTATCCCATCATCTCATATTCGCCAGCAGTGTGTACACACTCGCTGATGGTTTCCAAGTAAGCGAATCCCCTGCTGCCGGCGTGGACCGCTGCCACGGCGCCTCTCCGCGCGCAGAGAGCAAGGCGGATTATTTACAGGGCTGCACGCAGGCGAGGGGAAAACAGCCGTCCGTCTTCCAGCCCGGCCCCGCGCACGCGTCCCTGCCTCTTCTTCCCCGTCCCTCGTCCCCTCGTAAACGGCTCCAGCCCCGTCTGAGCCTTCCTCCGTGAGCCCTGCCCGGCACCCGGCCCGCAGCGCAGGGCGATTTGCATGCCAAGCGCCGTAATGCGGTTAGGTTTATGCAATAAGCAGGGCCGAGTGCAGGCTGTGGGGCTTGAGCGAGTCAAGGGGAACAGATGGCCCTGGGAGAGGTAAAAGGTATAATCCCATCAGCTGGAGTATCAGCCCGCCATCTGGACATCTCAAGCACAATTACAAGACGTTTTAGCAGGCAGAACAAAGGAGTCTTCAGGAGGCAAGATTAGGCCTGTTTGAGTGCCTCAATATTGTGAACACGGAGGAAGGTGACAAATGCTGCGATATTACTCAGGAGAGCTCGCTGATTAACGGGGACCAGGCCGGGAGGCTGTTGACTCACCGAATCCTGGAGATGACCGAGGGACCCCCAAAGAAAGGAAGGCAGAGCCGCCCGAGGCCCGGCCAGCCACCCTGGCTGGTGTCAAGTGGCGTCACTTTCACTCTGAAATCCTTGCCCAGCCCCCGCCCCCCACCCCCTGGGCAAGCCCGTCCACGTGGGGCTCTAAGGTGGAAGACACGGGGGAGGGGGGGCAAAGCCAAGGGTGCCCCCAGCCAGCGCCTCTTCTCCCGAGGAGGCCGAGAGGCTCCTGGAGATAAAAACAGGTCACGGTGGCACATGTCAGATCTTCAGGGGAGGTGTGCCCCTCCCCCCTTCTTGGGTCCTGGCAGCCCCGGCCCTCCCCCACCCCAGGAGGCAGGCTGGCCAGGCCCCACGGGGCCGCTTCCCACAGTGGGCCCAGGGAGGGGACAGGGCACTCGGGAGGGGGGGCCCCCTGCCCCCACCCTGTCTCTCCTCCTCCTCCACCTTGAGCTGTGTGCCAGCCCCTGTCCCCTGCTCCAGTGCGTTGTGCACGTACGCCACGAGGTCTCCAGCGCTGGCTGTGCGATGCCTTTTGCTGTGGCTCCCACCGACCGCACGCCCCCGCTCTGTCCGCGCATGGAGATGCATGCAAATGCAGGCGGAAGGAAGAGGGCTCTCGGCGGCGGCTGCGAGGAGGCGGTGGCAGGCCGGGGTCCCTCCTCCGGGCGGCGTCACACATTCCGGGACGCGGCGGCCTCCGCTGGGCCACAGCTGCCAGCTAGCGGTCTCCTGTGCACCCGGTGGATCCCGCATTTTTTTCCCCCTTTTCTCACCTCCAAAGTAAATTTGTTTACTGTAATTTTTTTTTTTTTGGTGAATTATTTGCCATAATTGGCTGTGCTGATGAAGGTCACCTCCTCGGAGGGGACTTGTCAGTCTTTAGAGAGCTGATCCTTTTCAAATGCTCTCCATGCAATTAAGAAAAGCAAATGTCATTCGGAAGCCTCAGAAATGAAAATTTGTGTGAACTTATTAGCATGAAGTCAACAGCGCTAGTTAAGGGCGGGTTCCCAGCGCGTGTGCGGCGCCCCTGCTGCAGAGGGAGACGCTCGCGGAATGAGCAAATATAACCCCCGCCGGTCCGACATCAGAGCAAACAAAGGAAGGTGGCGTGTCGGCGGCGTGCCCAACAACGATGGCTAATGGTGATTAACTAGACGGTGCCTGCGAGGTGCCGCCTCTGACCCGGCAGGGGGACGGCGCACGCGGGCTCCCGGAGAACGCCCGCGCGGGGAGACGTGCGGCCGCGTCCGGCCCGCGGCCTTAAAAGGCTGGTTGGTCTGAGGCCGCAGGCCCCGGGGCTCCCATGAGAGCCGGTCCGGCCGGGCCCCACCGGGCCCTTTGAGGGGGGCGCCCCTGTGCACACAGCCCGGGGAGTGAGCCGGGAACTGGAGCAGCAGGGGGGAGCCACTTCCTGTTCACCGAGACGCGTCACTACTGTTTTGGACAAAGGCCCTGAAAGGTGGTCCGGAGCCGTGGGAGAACTCCGGAACGGGTCCTGTTCCTCCAGGCACCGCTCCGTGTGGCACCCACAGGGCCCTGAAGCCTGGAGGGAGGGTGGCGGCCCCTGGGGTGGCCCAGGGCCTGCGTGGGGCTGCCTCCTACCTGTGGGTGGGGGACGGGGCCCTGGACCACCTACGGCCCCCGGGCAACCCCTGGCGGGAGGCCTGGCACCTCTCAGGGGCCCCCAGCACCGTCCCGCAGGCCTGTGCATCTGTCCTTGCACCCCGGCCGGGCAGAGAAGGCCCCCCCCCCGGGGGGCAGAGCCTGTGCCCTGAGCGGTGAAGGCCAGAAGCCTGTGGCTGAGGAGCCCCTCCCGTTGCCTGGGCCTGCCTGCAGAAGTCCGTCAAAGGCGGCGGACGGGGCCTGCCAGCACCTGGTCGAGGGGCTGAGCTCAGGGCAGAACAAAGCCCACCTCCACGGGCTGTGGCCTTCGGGGGCTGTGGGGGTGCACTGTGCGGGGGGGGGCGGGCAGCCCTGCCTGCCTCCCTGGCCCGCGGCCTCTGGGCCCCTCCACCCGCTCCGCCCCCACCGCACCCCGTTGCCCCCAGCCCGCGCCCTCCCCTCCCCCCGCGGCAGGCCAGGCCGGCAGCAGCATCGCCATTGTAATAACTCATGCAAATTCGAGGGCTCCGGAGACAAAGGGAGGACCGGCCCGCCGCTCGGGGGCTCCCGCGGACAGACAGCGTCCGATGTAAAATGTGTCCCTTTGACAAAAGTATTAATATAGCCCTTTTGACTCCCTCCCCGATGAAAAGTGAAAAGTCGTAATTGTGGAGTGACAGAGGAAAATGAAGTTCTGAACCGAGAGGCAGAGTTCGCGGATGGGAAAGCCCAACCCAATTAGCCGCTCGGGGAGGGGGGCCGACACGCCGGGCGCCCGCCCCCCGGAGCCCCTCCGCGGCGCCGTGACGGAACCGGGACCGCAGAGCGGACAGGCCGGCGTGCCGCACGCACGCACGCACGCGCTGCTCAGTCATTTGTAACAGCCGTATTTGCCCTGACACGTGATTTGCTACATCAAGTCGTTTTTTTTTTCTTGCTCACTAGTATTCCGTGGTTTGGCCTTTGCTTTATAAAACATTCAATAGTTTGCTTTAAACACATCAACGTGCTGACCTACGCTCGCCCTTTGCGTGGCGCCTGGGGGGCCCCCCGCCTCCGCTGCCGCGCCCGGTGACCCGAGGGGGGCAGAGTGGCCCGCGCGGCCGCCGGGGCGCCGAGGCCACGTTCTCTGTCTTGTGCTCGCAGCCACTCCCTGCATCAAGGCCATCAGCCCCAGCGAAGGCTGGACCACGGGGGGCGCCACGGTGATCATCATCGGCGACAACTTCTTCGACGGCCTCCAGGTGGTGTTTGGGACGATGCTGGTGTGGAGCGAGGTGAGCCCGCGGCGCCGGCCGCCGCCCCTGGGGGCCGCTCCGGGGCAGCTGGACGGCCGTCCCTGGGGGGAGGACACACCTCGCCCTCCCCAAGAGTCCCCCCTACCCCCTGTGAACGGACGGTCTCCCGTGGGTGGGTAGAGAGCACCCCCGCCCCGCCCCCACCCGGGGTCCAGACCTGCCGCAGGAGGTCCCTGCTGCACTGGAACAATTAGTGCTCTCGTTACCGGGAGCAGGTTTGAGGGGACATATGGTGGCAATTTTCATGTGAATGATGCCCTGTGGCCTTTCCTGCAAACCGAGACCCGGGATCGTTCGCAGATATTTCCCGTAAAGAGCGCTGGGCCCCGCCTCTCGGGGTGACGGCTAGGAGGGGGTGTTCCCAGACGATGGCCCAATTTGGCTCATTTTGGTAATTACGTCCAACCGGCGGGGGCCCGCCCCGCGGGGCCGGCGCGGCCGAAAGCCCGCTCACCGTGTGGTTTTTGTAGCTGATAACGCCCCACGCCATCCGCGTCCAGACCCCGCCGAGGCACATCCCTGGCGTCGTGGAGGTCACCCTGTCCTACAAGTCCAAGCAGTTCTGTAAAGGCGCTCCGGGGAGGTTCGTCTACACCGGTGAGTCCACGTCTCCAGCTCACTCCCGCCGGGGCAGCGCGGCCGCCCACCCCTTCGGGCTGCGCCGGCGGGCTCTGCGGTGCGACCGGGGGAGGCCCTGGGCCCTCGGGGGGTGGGGTTCCCTCTAGGGCCTGGGGTCCGAGTCCCGTTCCGGCCGGCGAGACGCCCTGGGCAGGTGCAGCCCTCACTGGCCGAGTGATCTGGGGCCCCCCCACGAGGACCCCCGCCGCCCCATCTGGGGAGCGAGGCTGTGGGGTTGGCAGCCACGAGTCGCCCCAGCCTCCCTCGGGTGACTGCCCGAGAGTCCAGTTCTCCGGCTGGGGGTCCGCCTGGGCGGCCGTCCCGTGATGCCACCCTTGCTCATTTGCACAAACTCAGGTTCAGAGGTTCTGTCGTGTGCCCCAGGCTACACGCCCCGCACACGAGGGGCCTCCAGGTCAGACCGGGTCCCTGCTGCCGACCTGGGGTCTCACACCCCACACCCCACCGCTGCTTCTGCGAGGGTCTCGGACACACCGGAGTCATCGGACAGGGTCCCCTCTGAGGTCGCAAGTTCGATATCCGGAAGCTGCCTTAGGCAAAGCCTTCGCCAGCGTGCTTGGTTGACGGGACTCCTCGGAGCTCGCTGTTGACAGAGGCCATAGATGGGCGTAAGGCGCGTTCCCGCTTGGCGTCTGCCCTCGCAGGAGCGAACGCTAGTGTCCGGAAGGTTGCGTATGATGGCGGTCGGCTGCTGCTGCGCCCCATGGGGGGAAGGGAGGGGCTCGTCCCAAAGAGCCGTGGCCTTGGTGTGTGAGCAGCCAGGGTGGTGGGGGCGGTCCTTGGTGGGGCCTCGGCGTGGCCCCGGTGGCCCTCCGTCACCAGCCGTGTGTCCAGCTGCAGGGACGTAAGGCCGTCCTCTGTCCAGCCGGCAGGTGACACGTGGGCCCGAGGTCCCTTCCACTTGGGAGTGTGAAGAGCGAGTGGAGGTTTGTCGCCCGCCCCCCTGTGAGGAAGGACTGAATGAGTGTGGAATGCCGGATGTGCGTTCTTCCAGCGGACCCGGGGCCACCCCAGGGCCAGGCTGGGCTGCCAGCGACACTGGGGGTCCTCAGCCCCTCAGCACCACTCCAGGTGGCGAAGGTGTGTGGGGGGTTCCAGGAGCCCAGAACCGCCCGTGAACCCAGGGCAGGTGTGCGCAGCAGAGCTCTGGGTGCGTGTGCGGGCCCCTCCTGGGTCCGGGCACCCTCGGCCTCCTGACCAGACCAGGGACAGAGAGGGCAGCTTGTCCAGTGCGCGGGGCCGGGCGTGGGTGAACATGTAAAGGCACACGGATGGGTCATACACTGGGGCACCGTGTAGGCCGTGCATGCACGCTCCAGCAGGCGGCTGCGCTGTGTGCACGCCCCGGGGATGGACATCCGGGTGCCATCGGGGCGGTGGGCCTCCCTCAGCACCTCTGCCGTGGGCCCACCTCTGCCGTGGGCCCGTGTGCCGGGCCCTGTAGCCCATTGTGCCTGGCAGACCCCTCCACACTGACTGCTGGCCCCGGGGCCGCGAGTCCCTGGGCTTCTGGCCCGTGGCTTCAGGCTGCAGAGGCCACGGGTGTCCCAACCTGCTCTGCCCGGTGTCGGCCGGGGGACCCGGCGCCCGCGCTCCGATCGTTGGGTGCCGCTTCTGCTCGGCCGCACCTGTGGGTGTGCGAGGGTCAGGGAGAACGCAGGGGCCGTGTCCCGCCCATGGGGGTGCTCGGCGAGGGGTTTCCAAGGCATGACCTCTGTCGGGGCCCCAGGTCCGTTAAAGGAAGGGACATTCGTTGTCCACTCGGGAGCTGACTTCCACGTGACGCGCAGGTCCTGGGTGTGTGTCTGCAGGGCGGGGCCGGCCTGCTCTGCACAGACACGCGTGACGAGGCCACCTGCTCCCTCAGACGGTCCGGCCGGTGTGGTCGGACTCCCCGCAGGGCCTCAGTGGGTCCTTTGGCAACCAGGCGTGGCATCAGATCTCTCGCCCACGTGGGCTGTTTGGTGGGGAGACGGGCTGGTCACTGGTGGCAGGGGTGACTCCTCTGAGAAGAAGTGTGGCGGCGGGAAGGTCCAGCCCTTGTCCCCTCCCGGCCTGCCGACCACTGAGGATTCTGGTGCCGGCGGGGAGAGCAGGGCCCTGGGCCGAGCGCCTTGCACGAAGCTCCCACTGGGAAACGAGCTGGGGAGGGCCTGCCCCGGGGCCGGTGCGAGGGGCGGGTCTTGGGGCAGCGTTTGGGGCCCTTCCTGCGGCCCTTCCGCCCTCCAGCTGGGCGGAACACTACCCTGACTGGTGGCCTCCTCTTGGGGTGTCTGGGGGGTTACCCCGAGGGAAGGGGTTTATCTCCGAGTTGGTTCCAGCAGCCACCGCTGTCCGGGCCTGTTGCCGTCCGCACCGTGGACGTGGTGTCCACCCCGAGTGGACCGGGCTTCTGGGGCCAGCAGCTCGGGGGCCCGGCTGCCCAAGGCTCCGGGGTTTGCTCCGCCGGGAGCTCTCCCACGAAGGGCCTTGAATGAGGCCATTCAGCACGCCGGCCCGGGCCGGCAGGAGGCTAATTTATGGCCTCCCCCACCCCCGTCATTACCGGGAATATACATTTCAAACGCCGTGTAAGGGATACGGGCCGCGCTCTCAGGGAGCGGAGGAAAGGTGGGGTCGTAACCCGTCTGACCTGGAAGCTTCTGTCTGAGTCGCAGGGCCCTCGCGCGGGCGGGGACAGGGGGGGCAATCACCGGGAGCTGCGCCGGCCCTGAAAGCCGAGCCTGCCCTGGTGCAGGGGGGACTCGGGGCGCAGCCCCTGCGGGCAGGGCCCGTCCCCTGGGCATCTGGCTCCCATCAGGGTCCCCCGCCTGGAGGCTGCCGGGACACCCTCCTGTGAACCTTCCTGCCAGCGGCCGGCCTCGGGATAATGAGGCTGTGCAGGGGGGAGGGGCCCCACCCGCCGGGAAGGGGGCGGTGGGCAGCGGTGAAAGGCCCGAGTGCTCTGTTTACAGGGATCTGAGAAACACCAGAGTTTGCAGGCCCCGAGACCCCCGGGTAGTCATCCCCGAGTGGGCATGGGCCCCGGCCCTGGGGAGGGGAGGGGAGGTGGGCCCAGCCCGCCACCCGGGCCCCACCGCCTGCTGCTCTCGGGATAAAGACACAGTCACCTGGGGGAGCGCGGCCCCACAGTTGATTAGCACGGCGCATTGAAAGAGTGAGTCACAAACGACATGTCCGGCTCCTCCACACTCGTCCTCCGTATTCCCAGCGCGCCTCACCCCTGTTGTAAGAAGGTCAAAAATTAGAGAGGGAGAACAATTTCCAAGCGGCTGGCACTTAGGAGCAGAATTAACAATCACTCTGTATGTAATTGCCAGTTAATAGTAAATTGCCTTCTCGACTGTAAAATGCAATATAAACGCCGGGCACCTAAAATTAAATTAATGAGATATTTGCTGCATTTAAAAGTGAATAGTGCAAATTAATACCTGAGTGCAATGCTTGTTTTAATATTTGCCTAATAGTGTATCATTTGCTTGTTTAATAATAATTAACGCGGTCCCGGAATAGCTTACCTGAGGAACTCGTGGCGACCGGGCAGATTGGAGCGTTTCGCGTTCAGGATTTCAGCAGGAGGAGCAGAGCCAATTGTGAAGAGCCATAAAAGAAATTATTTTTCTAATTAGAATAGAAGCGTCGCGGTGTCATTGGATGAAGACAAACCGGAGTTTGTCTGCTTCTCGCCGCAACGCCGTTAGAGCAACAGCTGCCTTCACAGACGCGCTTCTGTGTGGGAGGCGTTCTTGCACACGCGGGAGTGTGGCCCGGACGCCCGCCCGGCGGAGGGGGTCCCAGTCGCGCCGGAGGGGTGGGGCTCAGCGGCGGCGTCCGTTGGAGCGTGGTCTCCGGGACACCAGGCTCACTAGTGGGGGCTCCTGCTCCTGACCTCTGGTGGCACCCAGATGTTTGGGGGACCCACCCACACTGTAGAGATTTCAGTTGTTCAGTTAAGGAAATTACCGCAAGTGACCAGGAGTTGCCCTGCCGCCTGCCCCAGGCCGGGGCCAGTCGCTGAGGAAGATGTGGCCGCCGGCGGCGCGCAGGCGTGGGCAGCCCCGGCGCGGCCGGTCTGCTGGGTGCCGGCCCGGTCCCGGGCCCGCCGTGTGTTTCCTGGACAGGGACGTGAAAATGGCCGTTCTCCGCACAAAGACGCACATTCAGTTTCAAGCACATGAAATCATTCCTCAGCCCGTAATTGCTCACAGTTTGTATTCTTTCTGATGCAGTATTTACGTTTTCTGGGTTTTTACAAGAAAGTCAGATTGTGCCTTCGCTGGGCCACGTGTCAAGGGAGGGGGCCTGCCTGTCCTCAGGGGGTCCGGGCCGCCTCGGGTGGCAGATTCCCGGCGGGCGCGTGGCCCACACCCTGCGCGCTGGTGGGCTCTCGCCCTTGGGCCCCCACTTCGGCTTCGGCTCAGCCCCGGGAAGGCTCTCGTGTCTCTGAAGTGTTTCCCGCAGACCCTGCGTGCGCCGGGGAGTGGTTCTGTCAACAGCCCGGCGGCGCACTGCAGGGTCAGCTGCGCCCTCGACCCCGGCGGGCACAACGGGCTGTCTCCTGGGCTGGCACCGCCCAGGGAAGGTGTCTCGCTGGCTCCCGCAGGCTGTGCTGCGCTGCCCGCTGGGCCGTGCCCTCCCCTAAGCGACCTCCAGCAGGCGTGCCTGACCACCTCTCGGACATGCCGCAGAAACAAACGTTTTCGATCATGGATCCTCCCGTCCGGGGGTGCCTCCAGCCAGCTCCATAACTCCAGTCACTCCTGGGCGCCCCGCCCATGAGAGCCAGCCCTCCCTGCGGCCACACTGCCATCTCTGCCCCCGCTCACCAGCTGGAGGGGTCCGTGGGAGTCCGTGGTCTGCTGGGGTGCAGACACCCTAGCTTTCATAGGAGGTTGGTTACGTGGCAGGGTAGCCTGGACTCAGGGACCTTCTAGACCTGTCCAGAATGGGGGAGCTGGGACAGTGACCCAGATACTGCAGGCCGTGACACCACAGCCCCCCTCCCGGCACAGCCCCCAACTCTGCTGGGGTCATTGTTCCCATGGTGGGGGGCAGAGGGCGGACCCTCCCCGTCCACTGGGATGGTGTGCAGGCCTGGAGGTGGCCACCCCGGGGGCCACAGAGGAAGGGGCCCACCTGAGCACCGCGAGGCACGGCACCAGACCGGGCGACCATCGGTGAACCTGCCGGCACGCCGCGTGGGCGCCGGACGTGCTGGCGTGACAGCGAGTCCCCCCGCGGAGCGGAGCTGGGGGGCTCCGGGGCCACCACGGTCCCCTCGCTCCCCGGGTCGGCGGAGGCCTGGGGAGTGAGACACACCGTTCGCGCTATTGCCCAAGTAGACGATTTGTCCTAATCAGTGACACCCATTTACTAGAATTGCTTAAAATGAACTATACCTCATACAGAAATCGCACGTTTAGAGAGTCCCATTCATCATCTGAAAATTGAGGCCAGTAAACTTTCCTGCTCCTCCAGTGGGATCGCAGGCACGCATCAAAATGTTAAAAATGATTGGTGAGAGGGACCTGTCACCCATTTATCAAGGAAAAGAACATTATTTGCTAATTTCCCAACCAGGCTGGTGACAGGGTGCTTCGTCTTTGGACCCTCGGTGACCAGCATGGCCTTTCTGTTATTAGTACAAGTCAAGTGCTTTTGGGCAGTCGCTAACAAGGCACATTTGTCTGTCATCCGAGGGGCTCTGCTCGTGTTCCAAGTGGCTGTGACCAGAGCCTGCCCCCCGCGCCCCGATCCTCGCACCTCCCGGGCCGCGCTCGCCCGGGAGGGGACGCCGGCGGATAAATCACAGGGTCTCCGCGTCAAGGTGAGGGTATTGACTCTCCGGCACCACACCTGACAGGACGTGGCTGAGAGGAGACGGCCATTCATCTTCCCCAAAGGACAAAAGGGTCATCGGGTTTCAGGCGGGACTCTGGGGGCGCCGCGGGGGTTGGGGGGGGGCGGAGGCTGGGCCCGGGGCCTCTGCTGCGGGGCCCCGAGGTGGGCAGGGACCCGCCTCGCTGCTCCACCACCCAGGGCCCAAGGGGCTCGGGGAGCGGGGGCTCGGAGGACGGGCCGGCGTGCTCAGTGCATTTTGAGTTTCTGGGTGGTCAGGCGTGCGCCGTGCTTCTGGGACCCGAGTGGGAGGGGCCCGGGGACGGCGGGGTGGCAGGAGACGTCGAACCGGCGACCACTGAAAGCCCAGCAAAGTGCGGTGACGGACCCAGGAGGCAGGTACAGCGGAGGGAACAAGGTGTGAAAACAGAACGGCTCGGGCCGGCCGCTCTGGCGGGGACGGCCACAGGCCCGCCGACGAGGACGGGGGTGCCCCAGGGCCCTGTGTCACAGACGCCCTCCCGCCGCAGCGCGCGGCCCCGCGGCCGTGGAAGCGCAGCCCCCCCCCCCCCCCCCCCCCCCCCGAGAGCGAAGCATCACACACGACCGTTCCCTCCGGCCGGCCGCGGTCGCCGAGGCTTCTGCACCTGCTCCGTCGGGCTGGGTGTGCGGCTGGACATGCAGCTGGACGTGCGGCTGGGCGTCCGCGGCAGCTGGCAGTGGACGGGGTGGGGGGGCAGTGTGCCCCTGAGTGGCGGGGCTCGTGCTCGCCTCTGAAGCCTCGGCTTCCGGGAGGTCCCTGGACTCTTCGGGCGCGCCTGCTCCCGGATGAGGCAGAGACCCCACCCCCCCAGCTCGGGCCGCGCAGAAGTACATCAAACCCCCCCCCCCCCCCCCCCCCCCCCCCCGCGAATCGGCTACAGAACGTGCAAAGCTCGGAGTCGCCGAGAGTGGGGTCTCAGCGACACAGCACGACAGAAGGCTGGGGGGGGGCGGGGCGGGGACGGTTTGCCACGTCCACAGGGGTCGCGGCGTGACCTGGTGCCGGGGCCCAAGTGCACGCGCTGTGCACGGTGCACCGCAGAGCGCCTGGGAGACCGCTGCGGCCCAGAACCCTCCCACGTTACCTGGTGGGCCGCCTGTGCTGCCTGGGGAGCCGGCAGCCGCACTGGGGGGGGGGGGGGGCGGCTGCTCCTGGCCATCCTGTGGCTGGCAGGCGGTCTCGGCAGGGGTGGCCTAGTGTGTGTTCCGTGTTGTCCCAGGCCTCGGGTGGCGGCGTGTCGCACCCTGCAGGGGCGCCTGGTGCGCCCGTGGGCGGTTAAAGTGGAGGCCGCTTCGCAAGACGGACTTGTCTTCACCCCACGGAGGCGAACTGCGCACGTGCGAGGGGCTGTCTGCTTCTGTGGGGGGCTCACACGCTCACCTCCCGTGGCCGCAGTGTCAGCACCCCAGGCCGCCTGAGCCTGGGCTCGGACCCAGCCGCCAACCCCCCCATTCCCCCGCCTCTCTCCCTCCCTGCCCCAGGTGCCCTGACCGGCTGGGTCACGCTTCTCATCCACGCCCAGGAAGTGACAGCCGACATCCATCTGTGTAGTACACGGGTGTGACCCGGATCCCAGGCGCAGGGCCCGTGTTTCGGGGAGTCCGGTGTTGGCGTTTTTCCTGTCGATGCTTTAAAGTCCCCGCCTGAGAGCAGCCCTGTCCTTCGTGCAGCCTGGGCAGCCGGCGGTGGACGCGGCTTTGTGGAGACTGAACAGTGGTGCTGGGAAGCCACGTTACAACACGTGGCGTGGGCGTGTGGGGGCCCTCGGCGGGTCTGCCTCACACGTGCCCGTGCGCCCCCCTGCCCCCCGGCCCCGCCCCCAGTGCAGGTGGTGCAGCCCGCAGGTGCTGGGCCCGGTCACAGGCAGAGCTGCCTCCCACTGAAGATGTTTCCCGCTCAGCTGTCACTCACAGAGCAGAAAGTCCCCCCCTCCCCGAGTGTGCACGCGGGTGGTTTTTAGTGGGCCCACAAAGTCGAGCAGCCAGCAATCCAGCCTGAGAACACTCCATCACCTGAGGAGGGGGGACTCGGCATCCCCTAGCAGTCCCCTGGCTCCCGTCGAGCCCCGCCCCCACCTGGGGCAACGCAGATCTGCTGCCCACGTCTAGGCCACGGCTCTCCTGGACGGCCCTCACACTTGGTGGTCCTTCGTGAGGGTGTCAGGGCTCCCCCAGGGCAGCAGTGCCCCGGAGCCCCTGCTGTGCTGGGTGGTGGAGCCGTCCATCCCAGGACACACCCCGCTCTGCGGTCCAGCCGTCGGGGTGGGGGGGAGGGCGTGCTGGGTGTGGGGGAGGAGTCACGCTGCGTGGCCGTGTTTGTGAACACGTTTCCGGGGCACATACGGGAAACCTTAGGCTCCCTTTGGGTCCTCATAGTCAACATCGCCATTCTCCCCTTACCATTTCTACCTTTACCGTTCTGCCTGTATTTTCGGGAAGCCCCCAGTCGTGACTCATTCTTTCGTGCGCCTACTGTGTGTTCTGCACTGAGTAGGCAAGTGCCATGGCATGGGGACGGCCCCACTGTCAAGGAGGAGGGCGGACCCCTGAGCTAGTGGGCCTGGGAAGGGCACCCGTGGGGGCTGGCCCGCTCCGGGACACGGCGGGTGGGCCTTTCTGTGGCAGGGTCAGCGGGCCAGGAGGGTGAGCGGGCACAGCTCGCCTGCCAGCTCGCTTCCGAGCGGAGATTTTTACGCTGGAGCAAAGTGTGCTGCAAGCCCGTCGCCTGACGGTTCTCCGCAGAGCGTTGCCCCCTGGGTGGAAGTCCCCTCCCCTGGCATCCCTAAGACGGTCAGCGACACTGGACACTCGGCCGCTCCTTAGAGGAAGAGCCTGCCCGCCACGCCTGGCCTTGGTTTCTTCTCTGGTTCCCCCTTTTCCTTTGTTCGCCGCCCTTCTGTCTTCGGAGAGAACAGCCTTGGGGGAGAGGGGGCGCGAGGGCTCTGGGGTGGCCAGGCCACATCCCCGCCTCAGGGCTACCACTGTCACCACTCAGGGGAGTGTGTCCCCGGGGGCAGGAAGCCGCCCTGAACCTTAGGGTTCCTCAGCGGCCGTGCCGGGGGCCGGGGCCGGTAGGTGCCGCTCGGTGGGACTGTAAAGGCCGTAATCCCGGGCATTCCTGGGGGTTTGTAAACAGAACCATCCGAGTGCAGCGCAGCCGCTGTCGGCACGGGCATTGTTTTGGTGGCAAGGACCAGCAGCTGTCCCCTTGGCTGCGTTGGGTGTCCCATCACAAGGCCGCCGTCCGCTGCCCGGCCTGGGAGAATGGCGGCCGGTCCGTGCACACGGCTGGTTGGGCTGAGTGTGCAAACCCGGAGAAGTGTTCCCCGCTCGAGTGAGGAGTCCCCGGGTTCCAATTAGGAGTCAAGCAGGGCGCGCGCCGTCCTTAGAAGCCTTGGTTACGGAAAGTGCCCTTCGGTTATGAGTGGGTTGGAGGGCCTTCGGGGGCAACCACGGTGAGAGACGGGGCCGACCCCGGGCGGGGGGGCCGCCCCGCACCGGCACGCTGGAAAAGCCTTGTCGCTCTGAGGAAGGCAGCCTAGGGTTAGCAGCTTGGTGTTGGAGAAGGGGGGGGCCCAAGACTTCCGGTCTGCTCCCGGGGGGGTGGCCGGCCGCCCTGGGCCTGGCTTGGGGAGCCAGGCTGGCTGCCGGGAGCAGCGCCTCCTTGGTCGAGACGCGCCGTTGCGTGGCCTTTGTGTCCCCACGCATGCCCCCCGCGCCGGGCTCACCCCGCCGAGTTCTGTGATTGAAATTCATTGCCAAATTTATTGAGAAATTAATGAGAAAAGCTGCAAAGTATTGACTTTGAGAGGAAAACACAACTCATCTTGAATGAGGAGGAAAATGCAGCAATAATTTAGCCACTATTGATTTGGCCCTGTCCATGTATCGATCTTCATTTTACAATATTAATTTGCACCTGCAATCGGCTGCAAAGGGAGCCGATTTCATTTCGTGGCCACGTTAATGTGCAAAGCATTAGGCGCTCTTAAGGAGTGGGGGGGGCGTTCCCGGCTGTGCCGGGAAGGCAGGTTTCCCCCCTGTTTTTGCTTGTTACTGAAATAGACTAAAAATTAATTTTTTTGTCGGACAAAATATGAAAGCAGAAACCCATCTACGCCGCGGCCCTCCTCTCGGCTGCTCGGGCCGCGGCTGCTCCGTGCGCGGGGCCGTCCGCCGCCTGAAACTCCAGCCGCCTCTCATCATCATGCCCAGATCAGTTCAAAGTTCATGAAATTTCTATGAGCATTGATCTCTCCCCATTGATTTTTTTTTTGCAGCAGATCTTTGAAATTTTAATTTCCCGAGCATCTGAATTTCTTATAGATGAAATGCACTTGGAGGAGACAGTTGATGATAAAGTGGAGAACTTAGCATCATTTTAAAGCCTAAAAAAGGGAGGAAGAAGCCGGCCCTGGCAGGCGCGGGGTGAGGCTCCCGCGGCGGCGCGGTCGGGGGCACCGGTGGGGGCGGCGAGGTGTGCGGGGGAGCGGAACACCCATTTTGTCTTCGGTGGCCCCACGTTTTTAATGCAACTTTGCAGACAGTCATTTTTGAAAGAAAAGCTATCTGGAGAAAACAGCGGGACGGAAAAGCATTCTTCACCGCGCAATCATTTGCTCACAGCGGTCTTTATCACCTGGTCAAGTTCACCTAGTTACTTATCAGTGGGACATTTAATAACCTCAAGGTGATATAATTGCTATTGGCATTTTTCCCCCTCGGATTCAGCTGGTTAATGTGTAAACTACTTGTCAGCAAATAGCACTTTGTCACTGAAATCACTAACACCCTCTAGAGGGATGTCTTTGTATTGAGCAATTTAATTTTACTTTATTTAATTTTTACACATTACAACCTGTGTTCATTCAGGCACACGGAGGGCTCGCCGGCGGCGCGGGCAGGGCCCGGGTGCCCCGTCCGCGGAGCACACTACTCTGTCTTCTTTAACCGTCCCCGTCGCCGAGGCCGCCGCGCGTCCTCGTCCCCGGGAAAGGGCCCCGCAGATGTTCCGATTATGTAGTTATGCCGCTAATGTGAAAAACGGCCTCGTTAGGAGGGTCTGTTTGTAGCTCGAAAATGACTGCCTCGTGACAAATGCGTGATTGGGAAGTTACAGGAAGATGATCATTACTGAAATGAAACGGGAACTGGCTTTAATGGCGGCGGCCAGCAGCTGGGATGCAGCAAATGAATGTCTTCCTGTTTTGATTGTGGGAGTCGGGCTTTCAGGCAGCAGGGGAGTCTGCACGGGGCTGAGGACTTCTCCTCGGAGCTCTGGGCTGGGCTGGGCTGGGGCTCGGACCAGGGCAGGGCGACGCCGGGAGCGTGGGTCCCACCTGCCGGTGTCCCCCTTTGCGTGTGTGTGTCACCCGACGCTGCAGCGAGGGCACAGCTGTGGCTGAGGGGGCAGCCGCACCGGCAGTCTCAGGGCTGGTGGCACTGCTCGCTGCTGGACTGCTCTCTGGGCCACCCAGCCAGGGGTGGTCGGAGGTGGCCATCTCAGTTCAGCTTTGCCACCGTGACCCCTCCTTCCTGCTAGTCCAGGCCCCAGGGCTGGGAAGGCGCCCCCAGGACAGGGTTGGGGACGGGTGGCCCAGCACCCTGGGCTGGTGCAGCCCATCGAAGCAGGGTGCTGGGCTGGGGGGGGCTGCCGCTCCCGGATGCCCTGATGCCCTCATCCCCTCAGGGACCGGTGTCCCACGAGGGAGCCCCGGCGTGCAGTAGCTGCTCAACCGGTGCTGGCGAGTGGGCGGGGTTTCAGGCCGTTCTTGGGGCCCTGTCCCTGCCGGGAAAGGGGTTCATTGCAGAACACGCCCGCCGCCCCAAACACGCGTTTTCCAGTCTGACGCGTCGCTTCTGCGCCAGCTTCCCGGAGGTTCCGAGCAGGTCCCCTCGCTTAATTGCGTTAGGTCCCTGTGTTCATGGACTTGCGATTCGGGTCTAATAAAACAATTATACACATTGTGGAGTATGAGATTAGCCCGGACTGCGGGGCAGGGCCGGCTGACAGGGAAGGTTAAGCCATCAAAACGGAAACTAAAACTGTAATGTCACCGGAAACGGCGTCCCGGGCTCCGGGCCGCCCGCACGTCCCTCGGAGCCGCAGGCCGCCGGCCGCAGCCGCTGCGTGGGGCAGGCGCTGCTTCTGCCGCCACGTTAGCCGCGGCAGCCCCGACCTGAACTGACATCACGGGCGGTTAAAATGTTATCAGTTGCGGTATGATTAATCCCCCAGCACACAGGCCTGGCGTACATGTTTGCAGTGCTGCTGCTTTAATGTGTGCCGCGTGACGCCGTGAACTCCAGGACACTCGAACGCGTGGAAATGTGTCTGTCTCCTTCCCGAGCCGCAGGGGCGTGGGGCGTCCGGGAACCATCGGGTCTGTGGCCGCGTCGGGCCGTGTCGGTGGGCCCGCCCTGGGTGCTGGCCGGCACTCGACGGCGGCTGCCTGGCCTTCCGCGGGCTGCCCGGCTGCCGGCCCCATTTGGCACGGGCTGTGATTCCCGGCTCTCCCAGTTTCTCATTCATTCGGGTTTTATTGCTGTGTAATTTTCTTATTCTAAAATAAAAGCTCTCCAACAAAAATTACTATGCATTAGGCCGCGGTAGCCTACTCAAATGGATATTAATACAGTTTATCTCTAAAAGGACGAATAATGTATTTGAGACAGATAAAAGGCCCTCCACTAAATGAGGAATGTTAATATCTTATGGCACGGCTAATAAAGAGATATTTCACAGGGGAGGTTTGTTTTATGACTTTTGATACAACAGCCTTATCATCTGACACATCTTAAACGATACAATTCGGTGCACAGATTCATCGCTCCTGTAGCAGCGGCTCCTCTTCGCGAGACTTGAATTCAGAACAGACCTCGGGCGCGCTAATTACTGGGAGGGGGGCGGTGTGTCACAAAACTCATCCGTGGCGGAAGCTGAACGCTTATCATAGGTTTTGAGAAATGTCTTGTTGTTGTTGTTTTTTTCTCCTCCCGCAGAAACATAACATTTGTTTCTGTTGTGTTTAAGGCAGGGCTTAAATTAATTTAGCCCGGCGACACACGTGCAGAGGCTGAGCGTGCTGCTAAATAATTCCCCGGAATAAACAACAGCCCAGGAACCCGGCACATTAATTTACGGCTCTCCTGATGCGGGCGGACGTGGGGGCGGCGGGAGGACCCCCGAATATTAACATAAAACAAATGCGCTTTATTCTTCTTCATATTCCTCCCTCCCCCCCCCCCCGCCCGCCCGCCCCGCGCTCACCCACGGCCCCCTCTCTAATTATCCACGAGGTCAGTAAGCAGAATTGGGAAGAAGCGGGGAGATCAATACAAATTATCCCTGAGCAAACCAGTGCTGACAGCCTGAATCGCAGCATATGTTTACCCAAAATCAGGCAATTTATCTTAATATCAGCAAAGTAATGCAGTGCGGGTGAAAGGTCAGGCAATCTCTCCCCCTCATAATTACCCAGTTCTAAAACAGGAAAGTGGTATTGATTGGCCTGGCTCGGGGCTCGGTGGCTGGACGTGCCGGAGCCCGGCCCCGGCCGGCCGGGCCTCACCGCCGCGTAAGCCCGACACCACGCGGAGGATTTACGAGACGGGCGAGGGCGCTGAGGCTTCTGCCCTCCCGCCGCGGAGTCGGCCAGCCAAGCCCCCGGGAGCCCGCGTCTTCCTGGGCAGGGGGTGGTGGGTGCTGTGCGGGGCGGCACTCAGAAGGGGGGTCCCCGGGCTCTGCCCAAGGTGGCTGCCCTGGGAGGCCTGGTGGCGAGCAAGACCCTCCCTGAGCCGGGGACGCGGGCCCTGCTGCAGCTTCGAGACCAGGGCGGCTGTGTCTAGCTCCTGCACGTCAACTCTCGGGCTTCTGGGAGCCCTGCCCCCCAGTGGAGCGTCAGGCTGCTCCACGGCCTCCCCACCCCCACCGGCACGGGCACCACGGAGACCTCCTGGGCTCGATGACGTCATCTCATTGCCCGAGCAGCCCCCTGCCCCGGGCACAGCTCGCTAGCCTGCTCTGACGTCAGCACGTTCTTCAGGCCGAAGCAGGAGGTGAGAGGTGGCCCCCCGGCGCCACGGCCTGCACGTACTTCTGGTCCTGGGAGCAGAGGGTCGGCCGACCCGGAACACTGGAGAATGCCGCTGCCCGAGTGAGAGGGTGCGGCTGTGACCAGTCATAAAGCTTCTGGGAGCCGGCGTGAGCACGCCCATCACCTGTCAGGGCGTCTGCCTGGGATCAATAGCCGCCGCCCATCCATCTTGTTGGCCACCTCTCATCGGGCCGATTCATTAAGTCAGACGGTCACGGCGATTAGCTGGGAGAGGGGAGAGGCCCTGACGCGTCGGGGCGCACGGTGGGCCGCCGGCGTTGCTCCCTCCTCGGGAGACGCGGTGCTTTATCTCGTCCTGCTCGGACCCCGCGGCTGGGGGAGGCCCACCTGCCCCGCCGCCCGCGCCCCACTCGGGCCCCACAGACACCCCGGTCCCGGCCCAGGCGGAGACATGACAAATGGCCCCCCGAGTCAACGCTGACAGCTTCTGATGATTAATGGTTTGATTATGAAGTGGTTTTACACATAGAGCATTTACATCACAGAGAGTTAGAAACTGTGCCGTGTCACACATGCCGCGGCGTGGGGAAGGGCTTTCGTGTTTGCCCAGAAAAAAGCCGGGCGAGATCGCAGCCGAAGCCGTGTCATGTAAAATCAATACGCCGGATCAATGCTTTATTAACAAGAAAATGTCTTACTTCACATTCCTGTGCGGACCTTTGTCTCCGGGACGGATGATGGAATGTCAAATCGGATCGCGGTCCTCAACTTTCGGGCCGTGACCCAGAGCGCGCAGCGGCTTCCACGTCACCATGGGCGTCGACACCGGCCGCCCGCCTGAGTGCGTGGGGATAACGGCGGCGACCAATTATCAATTATTTCCCGAAGCTCCTTCAGAGGCGGCCTCTCACCTCCGTCCATCCTCCAGCCGGAGCCGAGCCTCCGTGCAGCCGGCCGGGGGACCCGCCGAGCCGAACGGGGTGGCGTTAATCATCAAATTACGCGCTGGCTAACGAGCGGCGGCCCCCACGGCGGCGAGGTGCGCGCTGTGGAGACGGTGGCGGGTCTTATTAGCCTCAGAAACGCCCTGATGGATGTCACGCCGTGCGCCGTGGCGTGGCTCCGCGGCAAACTGTATCTGCATCGGGAAGTAATGCACTCTAATAAGTATTTCCATCTTCGCCCGCGTCCCCGGGCCTGCGGGCCCCCGCGTCGGCGGGAGTCGGGCAGAGCCATAATAAAGCCCAATGGCTCCTTATAAAGCTTGTTAAACACAGCCTGTGCAGTCGGACGGAGTCCCGGCCGTGATTCATGCACTGTACCCAGCGCGCGGGCCGCTGATTTATCGCCGCGCACAGTTCATAGTCAAAATTACAATTTGAGGGATAAAAAGATTAATTACTATTTGTGGCCGGCAATTTCGCGGGGCTGGTGGAATGATAGCGCCCTACATCAGCTTGTAGTCAGCCATTCACAGATTATTAAAGCCCAGCAAGAGTGAGTGCTCCTCCTGCCCGGCGCGCTCCGGCAGTCTGCGGGACGGAAAAGGGCCACAGGGATAAATCTGGAGCCGGCAATAGCCGGGCATATGTCATAATTGCCAGTTCCCCATAAATCCCCGGCCGGCGTGGAAGGCTCTGCGCCGTGTGGACAGTGATCGTGACGGCGGTGATTGCTGTCTGCGGCCCCGGGACCCGCGGCGCCCCGACGCCCCGGCCATTTCCACAATATATGGAGTCACCCTTTGACTTTCTCCTGGTCTAATTATAGATTAGAAATAATCACGGCTTTTACGTGCGGAAGAAAGGGGGAGAGACCCGTTCCTTCAGACAGAAGGAGCGCCCAGGTGCCGGGCTCCCTGAGCACCGGGGGTGGGGGGCTGCGGGTGCCTCCGTGAGTGTGCCGTGAGGGCGTGTCTGCGGTCCGGACGCCACTAACCTGACCTCTGTCTCTGTGTCCTGTTATAGCCCTGAACGAGCCGACCATAGATTACGGTTTTCAGAGGTTGCAGAAGGTGATCCCGAGACATCCGGGCGACCCCGAAAGGTTACCCAAGGTCAGTAAAAGGGCACGTGGGGTGTCCCTCTCACGGTGGGGGTGCCACTGGGCCGGCTCCGATCTGGGGGCAGCAGGGGCTCTGGGGTGGGGGCTCCTGGACGCCCCGAACCCCGTGGCCTTGGCCAGGCCGACAGGTGCCTGGCCCTGCTCAGAGGCGGTTGGAGGACGTGGGCAGGGGGTAGGGCGGTCCCCG